>NC_049207.1:29865778-30155165 GCF_013347855.1 Anguilla anguilla
GTATGTGGTGCGAAAACTCTGGGAGGAGTAGCGGTCCAAAAAATGGGCGGAATAAATAATAAAGAATAACTAGACAATTCCTGCAGAAATTGTGAAGTGTGGTTGCCGCCAACGCAAAGTCGACTTTGTGCTGAACGGAGTGAACAGTGGTAGGTAGTTGCTATGATGTCTGAGGCAGTTGCTAGGGTGTTGCTAGGTGGTTTTATGGAGTTCTAAGTGGTTCCATGGAATTCTAGGCGGTCGCTAGGGTGGTGCTAGGTGGTTGCTATGGAGTTTCAGGTGGTTGCTATTGAGCTCCAGGTGGTTGCTAGGGCATTGCTAGGTGGTTGCTAGGGTATGCTCAGTGGTTGCTAGGATGTTGCTAGGTGGTTGCTATGGAGTTCTAGGCGGTTGCTAGGGTGTAGCTAGGCAGTTGTTATGGTGTTCCAGGTGGTTGCTAGGGTGTTGCTAGGTGGTTGCTATGGAGTTCTAGGTGGTTGCTAGGGTGTTGCTAGGCATTTGCTATGGAGTTATTGGCAGTTGCTAGTGTGTTGCAAGGGTATTCTAGGTGGCTGCTAGGATGTTGCTAGGTGGTTGCTATGGAGTTATAGGCAGTTTCTAGGGTGTTGCTAGGCATTTGCTATGGAGTTATAGCTGGTTGCTAGGGTGTTGCTTGGCATTTGCTATGGTGTTCCAGGTGGTTGCTAGTGTGTTGTTAGGTGGTTACTATGGAGTTCCAGGTGGTTGCTAGGGGGTTGCTAGGGAATTCTAAGTGGTTGCTAGGATGTTGCTAGGTGGTTGCTAGGTGGTTGCTATGGAGTTCTAGGCGGTTGCTAGGGTGTTGCTAGGTGGTTGCTATGGAGTTATAGGCGGTTGCTAGGGTGTTGCTAGGCGGTTGCTATGGAGTTATAGGTGGTTGCTAGTGTGTTGTTAGGTGGTTGCTATGGAGTTCTAGGCCGTTGCTAGGGTGTTTTAGGTGGTTGCTAGGATGTTGCTAGGGGGTTGCTATGGAGTTCTAGGCGGTTGCTAGGTCTTTACTGAGTCCAATGACGCGACCCATAGTTCTCTATGACAAACGGTTCAAAAGTTATGAAATATCAAACATCAGCCAATCAGGAAGGGGGGCGAGGCTGATCTCCACCAATGGACAATGGACTCTCTACCATGTCCAATGAGGCATTGCACAATTTGTGGGCAATTTTTCCCCATAGAGATGAATGGCCGAATGTTCAAATCTAGAGAGAGACCAGAGTACTGCTGCCAGAAGACAGGGCATTGTGACATCACAAGGGTGAGAAGACAGAGCATTGTGACATCACAAAGGTGAACATTCCGCCATTCATTCTCTATGGGAAAAATTGCCCACAAAAATTCAAATTTTTCAAAAACCGTGCAACCAATCTTTCCACAAAGTAATAGCACACCATTCCCGATCAAGCCGCTCGATTTGACATTTTGCACGTATATGTGGTGCGAAAACTCTGGGAGGAGTAGCGGTCCAAAAAATGGGTGGAAAGATAGAATAATAAAAAAAAAATAATAATAATATGTGCAATAATAATAGTGTAGTTGCCCTAAGGCAACCACACTAATAATAATATGTGCAATAATAATAGTGTAGTTGCCCTAAGGCAACCACACTAACTAGACAATTCCTGCAGAAATTGTGAAGTGTGGTTGCCGCCAACGCAGTCAACTTTGTGCTCAACGGAGTGAACAGTTTCTGTAGTATAAGCAGAGACAGAGTATGCTATACATGCTATAACATCACGGCAACGAGTTCATTTGCAACACACATATTCAGAGCTAAATTAACCCTTCATCAATACTTGAGATCAGCGATTTACTCACGGTATGCTGTGACGAGTGACGGCGAATCATAAAGCTAGCTGGCCACTTCAGAGGGTCTTGGAAAAACGTTATATCTGCACTGCACAACCGCTCCATTTTAAAAAGCAAGACAGGGCTAGGGAGATTAATGTGATTGATTTATGGTTTTACGTTAAGTTCAGCTCATTTTTACAATTCAAATAAAAACATTTAACTGTGCTGCAATTCAGAGTTTAATCTGTTACCTTAGATACGAACTCATAGACACAGGATAGCCTACTACGTGTTAGTCGACCCAAATTTCTGGAGTTAGACCGGACCTGAAGCTGCTGCACACGTGCTGTTGACGGCGTTGTTCCAGTTTTCAGTACAGTCTGGCTTGTTTGAAAATTCGTTTATTCAGTAGCTGAGAGCATAAGCTTTCTAACCAGGTATAACAGCACGTCTATTTTTGTTTTTTTAATATCATTTTTTTAGGTCAACCGAAAGCTATGTCATCATGTCATAGAACGTATTCGCTCTTTGTTAGCACTAGCATGCAAACACCCAAAGTCTGGCTTGTTTGAAAATTCGTTTATTCAGTAGCTGAGAGCATAAGCTTTCTAACCAGGTATAACAGCACGTCTATTTTTGTTTTTTTAATATCGTTTTTTTAGGTCAACCGAAAGCTATGTCATCATGTCATAGAACGTATTCACTCTTTGTTAGCACTAGCATGCAAATACGCAAAGTCTGGCTTGTTTGAAAATTTGTTTATTCAGTAGCTGAGAGCATAAGCTTTCTAACCAGGTATAACAGCACGTATATTGTTGGTTTTTTAATATCGTTTTTTTAGGTCAACCGAAAGTGCTCTCATTATCACATTAAAGCCATTCACTGTTTGTTAGCACTAGCATTCTAAGACGCTGCATGTGACGAAACGTCGTCAACGAATTAGCGTAATGTCTCGTGAAATACTATTATTATTGAGGACTTCTGGTTATGCCTAAGCCATATGTTTGTTGATATACCTAGCTGACAGCGTTTTCATTTGTAATTTTTCATTTTGAATATCGTTCTTTCACTTCCGCAATCAGCTATTTCCAATCCTGCCTGCTGAGACCGTAGAGCTGACCGCATCACGTGTGCAAAGCCGACCAATGCTGTAACTTCACCGTTCGCATATGAATGACGTCACCTTCTCCATTCATCTCTATGGGGAAAAATTCGGCATAAAAATTAATATTTCTCAAAAACCGTGCAGCGAAACTTTCCACAAAGTAATAGCACACGATTCCCAAAGAAGCCGGTCATTTTGACATATGGCACGTGTATGTGGTGTGAAAACTCTGGGAGGAGTAGCGGTCCAAAAAATGGGTGGAATAATAATAATAATAACTAGACAATTCCTGCAGAAATTGTGAAGTGTGGTTGCCGCCAACGCAAAGTCGACTTTGTGCTCAACGGAGCGAACAGTTTCTGTAGTATAAGCAGAGACAGAGTATGCTATACATGCTGTAACATCACGGCAACCAGTTTATTTGCAACACACATATTCAGAGCTAAATTAACCCTTCATCAATACTTGAGATCAGCGATTTACTCACGGTATGCTGACGAGTGACGGCGAATCATAAAGCTAGCTGGCCACTTCAGAGGGTCTTGGAAAAACGTTATATCTGCACTGCACAACCGCTCCATTTTAAAAAGCAAGTCAGGTCTAGGGAGATTAATTTGATTGATTGATGGTTTTACATTAAGTTCAGCTCATTTTTACCATTCAACTAAAAACATTTAACTGGGCTGCAATTCAGAGTTTAATCTGTTACCTTAGATACCAACTCATAGACAGAGGATAGTCTATTACCTGTTAGCCTCAATGCAGTTATAAAGAGACCAAAGTTTCCAACTCGCTGGAATATAAAACGGTACTACAAAAGTAAAATGTGACATATTATACATAGTTAGAAAGCTTATTCTATCACCTGTTGGATCGATGAAGTGTAGATAAAGGCAGTTTGTACTACAAAGTTACAGAACACTCAATGCAGTATGTGTGGTATTACAAGCTGACGTCTTTTTCTGGAGTAAGACCGGACCTGAAGCTGCTGCACACGTTTTGTTGACGGCGTTGTTGCACTTTTTAGTGAAGTCGGGCTTGTTTGAAAATTCGTTTATTCAGTAGCTGAGAGCATAAGCTTTCTAACCAGGTATAACAGCACGTCTATTTTTGTTTTTTTAATATCGTTTTTTTAGGTCAACCGAAAGCTATGTCATCATGTCATAGAACGTATTCGCTCTTTGTTAGCACTAGCATGCAAATACGCAAAGTCTGGCTTGTTTGAAAATTCGTTTATTCAGTAGCTGAGAGCATAAGCCTTCTAACCAGGTATAACAGCACGTCTATTTTTGTTTTTTTAATATCGTTTTTTTAGGTCAACCGAAAGCTATGTCATCATGTCATAGAACGTATTCGCTCTTTGTTAGCACTAGCATGCAAATACGCAAAGTCTGGCTTGTTTGAAAATTCGTTTAATCAGTAGCTGAGAGCATAAGCCTTCTAACCAGGTATAACAGCACGTCTATTTTTGTTTTTTTAATATCGTTTTTTTAGGTCAACCGAAAGCTATGTCATCATGTCATAGAACGTATTCGCTCTTTGTTAGCACTAGCATGCAAATACGCAAAGTCTGGCTTGTTTGAAAATTCGTTTATTCAGTAGCTGAGAGCATAAGCTTTCTAACCAGGTATAACAGCACGTATATTGTTGGTTTTTTAATATCGTTTTTTTAGGTCAACCGAAAGTGCTCTCATTATCGCATGAAAGCCATTCACTGTTTGTTAGCACTAGCATTCTAAGACGCTGCATGTGACGAAACGTCGTCAACGAATTAGCGTAATGTCTCGTGAAATACTATTATTATTGAGGACTTCTGGGTATGCCTAACCCATATGTTTGTTGATATACCTAGCTGACAGCGTTTTCATTTGTAATTTTTCAGTTGTAATACCGTTTTACCCTTCACTTCCGAAATCAGCTATTTCCTATCCTGCCCGCTGAGACCACAGATCTGACCGCATCACGTGCGCAAAGCCGACCAATGCTGTAACTTCACCGTTCGCATATGAATGACGTCACCTTCTCCATTCATCTCTATGGGGAAAAATTGGGCATAAAAATTAATATTTCTCAAAAACCGTACAGCGAAACTTTCCACAAAGTAATAGCACACGATTCCCAAAGAAGCCGGTCATTTTGACATATGGCACGTGTATGTGGTGTGAAAACTCTGGGAGGAGTAGCGGTCCAAAAAATGGGTGGAATAATAATAATAATAAATATGTGCGATAATAATAGTGTAGTTGCCCTAAGGCAACCACACTAATAACTAGAAGATTCCTGCAGAAATTGTGAAGTGTGGTTGCCGCCAACGCAAAGTCGACTTTGTGCTGAACGGAGTGAAAAGTGGTAGGTAGTTGCTATGATGTCTGAGGCAGTTGCTAGGGTGTTGCTAGGTGGTTCTATGGAGTTCTAAGTGGTTTCATGGAATTCTAGGCCGTCGCTAGGGTGGTGCTAGGTGGTTGCTATGGAGTTTCAGGTGGTTGCTATTGAGCTCCAGGTGGTTGCTAGGGCATTGCTAGGTGGTTGCTAGGGTATGCTAAGTGGTTGCTAGGATGTTGCTAGGTGGTTGCTATGGAGTTCTAGGCGGTTGCTATGGAGTTCTAGGCCGTTGCTAGGGTGTTGCTAGGTGGTTGCTATGGAGTTCTAGGTGGTTGCTAGGGTGTTGCTAGGTGGTTGCTATGGAGTTATAGCCGGTTGCTAGGGTGTTGCTAGGCATTTGCTATGGAGTTTTAGGCAGTTGCTAGGGTGTTGCAAGGGTATTCTAGGTGGCTGCTAGGATGTTGCTAGGTGGTTGCTATGGAGTTGTAGGCAGTTGCTAGGGTGTTGCTAGGCATTTGCTATGGAGTTATAGCTGGTTGCTAGGGTGTTGCTAGGCATTTGCTATGGTGTTCCAGGTGGTTGCTAGTGTGTTGTTAGGTGGTTGCTATGGAGTTCCAGGTGGTTGCTAGTGGGTTGCTGAGGTATTCTAAGTGGTTGCTAGGATGTTGCTAGGTGGTTGCTATGGAGTTATAGGTGGTTGCTAGGGTGTTGCTAGGCAGTTGTTATGGTGTTCCAAGTGGTTGCTAGGGTGTTGCTAGGTGGTTGCGATTGGTGTTCCAGGTGGTTGCAAGGGTGTTGCTAGGTGGTTGCTATTGAGTTCTAGGCAGTTGCTATGGTGTTGCTAGGTGGTTGCTATGGAATTCTAGGCGGTTGCTATGGTGTTGCTAGGTGGTTGCTATGGAGTTCTAGGCCGTTGCTACGGTGTTGCTAGGTGGTTGCTATGGAGTTCTAGGTGGTTGCTAGGGTGTTGCTAGGTGGTTGCTATGGAGTTCTAGGCGGTTGCTATGGTGTTGCTAGGTGGTTGCTATGGAGTTCTAGGCGGTTGCTAGGGTGTTGCTAGGTGGTTGCTATGGAGTTCTAGGTGGTTGCTAGGGTGTTGCTAGGGGGTTGCTAGGGTATTCAAAGTGGTTGCTAAGATGTTGCTAGGTGGTTGCTATGGAGTTCTAGGTGGTTGCTATGGTGTTGCTAGGTGGTTGCTATTGAGTTCAAGGCAGTTGCTATGGTGTTGCTAGGTGGTTGCTATGGAATTCTAGGCGGTTGCTATGGTGTTGCTAGGTGGTTGCTATGGAGTTCTAGGCCGTTGCTAGGGTGTTGCTAGGTGGTTGCTATTGAGTTCTAGGTGGTTGCTAGGGTGTTGCTCGGTGGTTGCTATGCAGTTCTAGGCGGTTGCTATGGTGTTGCTAGGTGGTTGCTATGGAGTTCTAGGCGGTTGCTAGGGTGTTGCTAGGTGGTTGCTATGGAGTTCTAGGTGGTTGCTAGGGTGTTGCTAGGGGGTTGCTAGGGTATTCAAAGTGGTTGCTAGGATGTTGCTAGGTGGTTGCTATGGAGTTCTAGGTGGTTGCTATGGTGTTGCTAGGTGGTTGCTATGGAGTTCTAGGCCGTTGCTAGGGTGTTGATAGGTGGTTGCTATGGAGTTCTAGGTGGTTGCTAGGGTGTTGCTAGGTGGTTGCTATGGAGTTCTAGGCGGTTGCTATGGTGTTGCTAGGTGGTTGCTATGGAGTTCTAGGCGGTTGCTAGGGTGTTGCTATGGAGTTCTAGGTGGTTGCTGGGGGTTGCTAGGGTATTCGAAGTGGTTGCTAGGATGTTGCTAGGTGGTTGCTATGGAGTTCTAGGTGGTTGCTATGGTGTTGCTAGGTGGTTGCTATGGAGTTCTAGGCCGTTGCTAGTGTGTTGCTAGGTGGTTGCTATGGAGTTCTAGGTGGTTGCTAGGGTGTTGCTAGGGTGTTGCTAGGTG
Organism: Anguilla anguilla; assembly: GCF_013347855.1. Classification (NCBI taxonomy): domain Eukaryota; kingdom Metazoa; phylum Chordata; class Actinopteri; order Anguilliformes; family Anguillidae; genus Anguilla; species Anguilla anguilla. Next base: position 29,872,963 of record NC_049207.1, read on the forward strand.
GTTGCTATGGAGTTCTAGGCGGTTGCTAGGGTGTTGCTAGGTGGTTGCTATGGAGTTCTAGGTGGTTGCTAGGGTGTTGCTAGGCGGTTGCTATGGAGTTCTAGGCGGTTGCTAGGGTGTTGCTAGGTGGTTGCTATGGAGTTCTAGGTTGTTGCTAGGGTGTTGCTAGGGGGTTGCTAGGGTATTCGAAGTGGTTGCTAGGATGTTGCTAGGTGGTTGCTATGGAGTTCTAGGTGGTTGCTATGGTGTTGCTAGGTGGTTGCTATGGAGTTCTAGGCCGTTGCTAGGGTGTTGCTAGGTGGTTGCTATGGAGTTCTAGGTGGTTGCTAGGGTGTTGCTAGGGTGTTGCTAGGTGGTTGCTATGGAGTTCTAGGCGGTTGCTAGGGTGTTGCTAGGTGGTTGCTATGGAGTTCTAGGTGGTTGCTAGGGTGTTGCTAGGCGGTTGCTATGGAGTTATTGGCGGTTGCTAGGGTGTTGCTAGGGTATTCTAGGTGGTTGCTAGGATGTTGCTAGGTGGTTGCTATGGAGTTATAGGTGGTTGCTAGGGTGTTTCTAGGGGGTTGCTAGGGTATTCTAAGTGGTTGCTATGGTGTTGCTAGGTGGTTGCTATGGAGTTCTAGGTGGTTGCTAGGGTGTTGCTAGGTGGTTGCTATGGAGTTCTAGGTGTTTGCTAGGGTGTTGCTAGGTCGTTGCTATGGTGTTCCATGTGGTTGCTAGGGTGTTGCTAGGCAGTTGTTATGGTGTTCCAGGTGGTTGCTAGGGTGTTGCTAGGTCGTTGCTATGGTGTTCCATGTGGTTGCTAGGGTGTTGCTAGGCAGTTGTTATGGTGTTCCAGATTGTTGCTAGGGTGTTGCTAGGTGGTTGCTATGGTATTCCAGGTGGTTGCTAGGGTGTTGCTAAGTGGTTGCTATGGTGTTCTAGGTGGTTACTATGGTGTTGCTAGGTGGTTGCTATGGCGTTATGGCCAGTTGCTAGGGTGTTGCTAGGCATTTGCTATGGTGTTCCAGGTGGTTGCTATGGAATTCTAGACGGTTGCTAGGGAGTTCTAGGCGGTTGTTATGGTGTTGCTAGGTTGTTGCTATGGAGTTAGAGCTGGTTGCTAGGATGTTGCTAGGGGTTGCTATGGAGTTTTAGGCGGTTGCTAGGTCTTTACTGAGTCCAATGTCGCCACCCATAGTTCTCTATGACAAACGGTTCAAAAGTTATGGAATATCAAACATCGGCCAATCAGGAAGGGGGGCGAGGCTGATCTACACCAATGGACAAGGGTCTCTCTACCATGGCCAATGAGGCATTGCACAATTTGCGGGAATTTTTTCCCTATAGAGATGAATGGCAGAATGTTCAAATCTAGAGAGAGACCAGAGTACTGCTGCTAGAAGAGACCATTGTGACATCACAAGGGTGAGAAGACAGAGCATTGTGACATCACAATGGTGAACATTCCGCCATTCATTCTCTATGGGAAAAATTGCCCACAAAAATTCAAATTTTTCCAAAACCGTCCACTCAATCTTTCCAAAAAGTAATAGCACACCATTCCCGATCAAGCCGCCCGATTTGACATATTGCACGTGTATGTAACGCGAAAACTGTGGGAGGAGTAGCGGTCCAAAAATGCGTGGAATAAATAAAAATAATAATAATAATATGTGCAATAATAATAGTGTAGTTGCCCTAAGGCAACCACACTAACTAGACAATTCCTGCAGAAATTGTGATGTGTGGTTGCCGCCAACGCAAAGTCGACTTTGTGCTGAACGGAGTGAACAGTTTCTGTAGCATGAGCAGCGACATAGTATGGTATACATGATATAACATCACGGCAACGAGTTCATTTGCAACACACGTATTCAGAGCTAAATTAACCCTTCATCAATACTTGAGATCAGTGTTTTACTCACGGTATGCTGTGACGAGTGACGGCGAATCACAAAGCTAGCTGGCCAGTTCAGAGGGTCTTGGAAAAACCCTATATCTACACTGCGTGAGCGCACCATTTTAAAAAGCAAGACAGGTGTAGGGAGATTAATTTGATTGATTTATGGTTTTACGTTAAGTTCAGTTCATTTTTACCATTCAACTAAAAACATTTAACTGGGCTGCAATTCAGAGTTTAATCTGTTACCTTAGACACCAACTCATAGACAGAGGATAGTCTATTACCTGTTAGCCTGAATGCAGTTATAAAGAGACCAAAGTTTCCAACTCGCTGGAATATAAAACGGTATTACAAAAGTAAAATGTGACATATTATACATAGTTAGAAAGCTTATTCTGTCACCGGTTGGATCGATGAAGTGTAGATCAAGCCAGTTTGTACTACAAAGTTACAGAACACTCAAAGCAACATACAGTGGTATTGCAAGCTGACGTCTTTTTCTGGAGTAAGAGCGGACCAGAAGCTGCTGCACACGTGTTGTTGACGGCGTTCTTGCACTTTTTAGTACCGTCTGGCTTGTTTGAGAATTCGTTTATTCAGTAGGTGAGAGCATAAGCTTTCTAACCAGGTATAAGAGCACGTCTATTTTTGGTTTTGGAATATCGTTTTTTTTTAGGTCAACCGATAGCACTAGCATTCAAAGACGCTGGACCTGACGAAACGTCGTCAACGAATTTGCGTAATATCTCGTGAAATACTATTAATATTGAGGACTTCTGGGTATGCCTAAGCCATATGTTTGTTGATATACCTAGCTGACAGCGTTTTCATTTGTAATTTTTCATTTGGATTACCGTTTTATCACGTTCACTTCCGCATTCTGCTATCCTTTCTGGAAGCTGGTGAGGACGTACAGCGGACCTTAGTACAGTCTGGCTTGTTTGAGAATTCGTTTATTCAGTAGGTGAGAGCATCAGCTTTCTAACCAGGTATAACAGCACGTCTATTTGTGGTTTTTTAATATCATTTTTTTAGGTCAACCGAAAGTGCTGTCATTATCGCATTAAATCCTTTCACTGTTTGTTAGCACTAGCATTCAAATAAGCTGCATCTGACGAAACGTCGTCAACGAATTTGCGTAATATCTTGTGAAGTACTATTATTATTTAGGACTTCTGGGTATGCCTAAGCCATATGTTTGTTGATATACCTAGCTGACAGCGTTTTCATTTGTAATTTTTCATTTGGAAAACCGTCTTTATCGTGTTCACTTCCGCATTGCCCTATATGCTTTCTGATTGCTGCTGAGGACGAACAGTGGACTGCATCACGTGTGCAAAGCCGACCAATGCTGTAACTTCACCGTTCGCATATGAATGACGTCACCTTCTCCATTCATCTCTATGGGAAAAAATTGGGCATAAAAATTCATATTTCTCAAAAACCGTGCAGCGAAACTTTCCACAAAGTAATAGCACACGATTCCCAAAGAAGCCGGTCATTTTGACATATGGCACGTGTATGTGGTGTGAAAGCTCTGGGAGGAGTAGCGGTCCAAAAAATGGGTGGAAAGAATAAAATAGAATAATAATAATATGTGAGATAATAGTAGTGTGGTTGCCTTAAAGCAACCACACTAATAATAATATGTGCAATAATAATAGTGTAGTTGCCCTAAGGCAACCACACTAACTAGAAGATTCCTGCAGAAATTGTGAAGTGTGGTTGCCACCAACGCGAAGTCGACTTTGTGCTGAACGGAGTGAACAGTGGTAGGTAGTTGCTATGATGTCTGAGGCAGTTGCAAGGGTGGTGCTAGGTGGTTGCTATGGAGTTTCAGGTGGTTGCTATTGAGCTCCAGGTGGTTGCTAGGGTATGCTCAGTGGTTGCTAGGATGTTGCTGGGTGGTTGCTATGGAGTTCTAGGCGGTTGCTAGGGTGTAGCTAGGCAGTTGTTATGGTGTTCCAGGTGGTTGCTAGGGTGTTGCTAGGTGGTTGCTATGGAGTTATAGCCGGTTGCTAGGGTGTTGCTAGGCATTTGCTATGGAGTTATAGGCAATTGCTAGGGTGTTGCAAGGGTATTCTAGGTGGCTGCTAGGATGTTGCTAGGTGGTTGCTATGGAGTTATAGGCAGTTGCTAGGGTGTTGCTAGGCATTTGCTATGGAGTTATAGCTGGTTGCTAGGGTGTTGCTAGGCATTTGCTATGGTGTTCCAGGTGGTTGCTAGTGTGTTGTTAGGTGGTTACTATGGAGTTTCAGGTGGTTGCTAGGGGGTTGCTAGGGTATTCTAAGTGGTTGCTAGGATGTTGCTAGGTGGTTGCTATGGAGTTATAGGTGGTTGCTAGGGTGTTGCTAGGCAGTTGTTATGGTGTTCCAAGTGGTTGCTAGGGTGTTGCTTAGTGGTTGCTATGGTGTTCCAGGTGGTTGCTAGGGTGTTGCTAGGTGGTTGCTATTGAGTTCTAGGCAGTTGCTATGGTGTTGCTAGGTGGTTGCTATGGAATTCTAGGCGGTTGCTATGGTGTTGCTAGGTGGTTGCTATGGAGTTCTAGGCCGTTGCTAGGGTGTTGCTAGGTGGTTGCTATGGAGTTCTAGGTGGTTGCTAGGGTGTTGCTAGGTGGTTGCTATGGGGTTCTAGGCGGTTGCTATGGTGTTGCTAGGTGGTTGCTATGGAGTTCTAGGCGGTTGCTAGGGTGTTGCTAGGTGGTTGCTATGGAGTTCTAGGTGGTTGCTAGGGTGTTGCTAGGGGGTTGCTAGGGCATTCGAAGTGGTTGCTAGGATGTTGCTAGGTGGTTGCTATGGAGTTCTAGGTGGTTGCTATGGTGTTGCTAGGTGGTTGCTATGGAGTTCTAGGCCATTGCTAGGGTGTTGATAGGTGGTTGCTATGGAGTTCTAGGCGGTTGCTATGGTGTTGCTAGGTGGTTGCTATGGAGTTCTAGGCCGTTGCTAGGGTGTTGCTAGGTGGTTGCTATGGAGTTCTAGGTGGTTGCTAGGGTGTTGCTAGGTGGTTGCTATGGAGTTCTAGGTGGTTGCTAGGGTGTTGCTAGGCGTTTGCTATGGAGTTATAGGCAGTTGCTAGGGTGTTGCCAGGGTATTCTAGTGGTTGCTAGGATGTTGCTAGGTGGTTGCTATGGAGTTATAGGTGGTTGCTAGGGTGTTGCTAGGGGGTTGCTAGGGTATTCTAAGTGGTTGCTATGGTGTTGCTAGTTGGTTGCTATGGAGTTATAGCCGGTTGCTAGGGTGTTGCTAGGCATTTGCTATGGTGTTCCAGGTGGTTGCTATGGAATTCTAGGCGGTTGCTAGGCTGTTGCTAGGCAGTTGTTATGGTGTTCCTGGTTGTTGCTAGGGTGTTTCTAGGTGGTTGCTATGGTGTTCCAGGTGGTTGCTAGGGTGTTGCTAGGTGGTTGCTATTGAGTTCTAGGCGGTTGTTATGGTGTTGATAGGTGGTTGCTAGGGTGTTGCTAGGTGGTTGCAATGGAATTCGAGGCGGTTGCTATGGTGTTGCTAGGTGGTTGCTGTGGAGTTCTAGGCCGTTGCTAGGGTGTTGCTAGGTGGTTGCTATGGAGTTCTAGGTGTTGCTAGGGTGTTGCTAGGTGGTTGCTATGGAGTTCTAGATGGTTGCTATGGTGTTGCTAGGTGGTTGCTATGGAGTTCTAGGCGGTTGCTAGGGTGTTGCTAGGTGGTTGCTATGGAGTTCTAGATGGTTGCTAGGGTGTTGCTAGGGTATTCGAAGTGGTTGCTAAGATGTTGCTAGGTGGTTGCTATGGAGTTCTAGGTGGTTGCTATGGTGTTGCTAGGTGGTTGCTATGGAGTTCTAGGCCGTTGCTAGGGTGTTGCTATGGAGTTCTAGGTGGTTGCTAGGGTGTTGCTAGGTGGTTGCTATGGAGTTCTAGGCGGTTGCTAGGGTGTTGCTAGGTGGTTGCTATGGAGTTCTAGGTGGTTGCTAGGGTGTTGCTAGGCGGTTGCTATGGAGTTATAGGCGGTTGCTAGGGTGTTGCTAGGGTATTCTAGTGGTTGCTAGGATGTTGCTAGGTGGTTGCTATGGAGTTATAGGTGGTTGCTAGGGTGTTGCTAGGGGGTTGCTAGGGTATTCTAAGTGGTTGCTATGGTGTTGCTAGTTGGTTGCTATGGAGTTATAGCCGGTTGCTAGGGTGTTGCTAGGCATTTGCTATGGTGTTCCAGGTGGTTGCTATGGAATTCTAAGCGTTTGCTAGGCTGTTGCTAGGCAGTTGTTATGGTGTTACAGGTGGATGCTAGGGCGTTGCTAGGTGGTTGCTATGGTGTTCCAGGTGGTTGCTAGGGTGTTGCTAGGTGGATGCTATGGAGTTCTAGGTGGTTGCTATGGTGTTGCTAGGTGGTTGCTTTGGAGTTAAAGCTGGTTGCTAGGGTGTTCCAGGTGGTTGCAAGTGTGTTGTTGGGTGGTTGCTATGGAGTTCCAGGTGGTTGCAAGGGTGTTGCTAGGTGGTTGCTATGGTGTTCCAGGTCATTGCTAGGGTGTTGCTAGGTGGTTGCTATGGAGTTCATGGCAGTTGCTATGGTGTTGCTAGGTGGTTGCTACGGTGTTGCTAGGTGGTTGCTATGGAGTTCTAGGCGGTTGCTATGGCGTTGCTAGGTGGTTAATATGGAGTTCTAGGCCGTTGCTAGGGTGTTGCTAGGTGGTTGCTATGGAGTTCTAGGTGGTTTCTAGCGTGTTGCTAGGTGGTTGCTATGGAGTTCTAGGCGCTATGGTGTTGCTAGGTGGTTGCTATGGAGTTCTAGGCGGTTGCTAGGGTGTTGCTAGGTGGTTGCTATGGAGTTCTAGGTGGTTGCTAGGGGGTTGCTAGGGTATTCTAAGTGGTATCTAGGATGTAGCTAGGTGGTTGCTATGGAGTTCTAGGTGGTTGCTATGGTGTTGCTAGGTGGTTGCTATGGAGTTCTAGGCCGTTGCTAGGGTGTTGCTAGGTGGTTGCTATGGAGTTCAAGGTCGTTGCTATGGTGTTGCTAGGTGGTTGCTATGGAATTCTAGGCAGTTGCTATGGTGTGGCTAGGTGGTTGCTATGGAGTTCTAGGCCGTTGCTAGGGTGTTGCTAGGTGGTTGCTATGGAGTTCCAGGTGGTTGCTAGGGTGTTGCTAGGTGGTTGCTATGGTGTTCTAGGCGGTTGCTATGGTGTTGCGAGGTGGTTTCTATGGAGTTCTAGGCGGTTGCTAGGGTGTTGCTAGGTGGTTGCTATTGAGTTCAAGGTGGTTGCTAGGGTGTTGCTAGGGGGTTGCTAGGGTTTTCGAAGTGGTTGCTAGGATGTTGCTAGGTGGTTGCTATGGAGTTCTAGGCGGTTGCTATGGTGTTGCTAGGTGGTTGCTATGGAGTTCTAGGCGGTTGCTAGGGTGTTGCTAGGTGGTTGCTATGGAGTTCTAGGTGGTTGCTAGGGTGTTGCTAGGTGGTTGCTATGGAGTTCTAGGCGGTTGCTAGGGTGTTGCTAGGTGGTTGCTATGGCGTTTTAGGTGGTTGCTAGGGTGTTGCTAGGGTGTTGCTAGGTGGTTGCTATGGAGTTCTAGGTGGTTGCTAGGGTGTTGCTAGGCGGTTGCTATGGAGTTCTAGGCGGTTGCTAGGGTGTTGCTAGGTGGTTGCTATGGAGTTCTAGGTGGTTGCTAGGGTGTTGCTAGGGGGTTGCTAGGGTATTCGAAGTGGTTGCTAGGATGTTGCTAGGTGGTTGCTATGGAGTTCTAGGTGGTTGCTATGGTGTTGCTATGTGGTTGCTATGGAGTTCTAGGCCGTTGCTAGGGTGTTGCTAGGCTGTTGCTATGGAGTTCTAGGTGGTTGCTAGGGTGTTGCTAGGGTGTTGCTAGGTGGTTGCTATGGAGTTCTAGGTGGTTGCTAGGGTGTTGCTAGGTGGTTGCTATGGAGTTCTAGGCGGTTGCTAGGGTGTTGCTAGGGTATTCTAGGTGGTTGCTAGGATGTTGCTAGGTGGTTGCTATGGAGTTATAGGTGGTTGCTAGGGTGTTTCTAGGGGGTTGCTAGGGTATTCTAAGTGGTTGCTATGGTGTTGCTAGGTGGTTGCTATGGAGTTCTAGGTGGTTGCTAGGGTGTTGCTAGGTGGTTGCTATGGAGTTCTAGGCCGTTGCTAGGGTGTTGCTAGATGGTTGCTATGGAGTTCTAGGTGGTTGCTACTGTGTTGCTAGGGTGTTGCTATGTGGTTGCTATGGAGTTCTAGGCGGTTGCTAGGGTGTTGCTAGGTGGTTGCTATGGAGTTCTAGGCCGTTGCTAGGGTGTTGCTAGGTGGTTGCTATGGAGTTATAGGCGGTTGCTAGGGTGTTGCTAGGGTATTCTAGGTGGTTGCTAGGATGTTGCTAGGTGGTTGCTATGGAGTTATAGGTGGTTGCTAGGGTGTTTCTAGGGGGTTGCTAGGGTATTCTAAGTGGTTGCTATGGTGTTGCTAGGTGGTTGCTATGGAGTTCTAGGTGGTTGCTAGGTTGTTGCTAGGTGGTTGCTATGGAGTTCTAGGTGGTTGCTAGGGTGTAGCTAGGGTGTTGCTACGTGTTTGCTATGGAGTTCTAGGCGGTTGCTAGGGTGTTGCTAGGTGGTTGCTATGGAGTTCTAGGTGGTTGCTAGGGTGTTGTTAGGTGGTTGCTATGGAGTTATAGGCGGTTGTTAGGGTGTCGCTAGGTCATTGCTATGGTGTTCCAGGTGGTTGCTAGGGTGTTGCTAGGCAGTTGTTATGGTGCTCCAGATTGTTGCTAGGGTGTTGCTAGGTGGTTGCTATGGTTTACCAGGTGGTTGCTAGGGTGTTGCTAGGTGGTTGCTATGGTGTTATAGCCGGTTGCTAGGGTGTTGCCAGGCATTTGCTATGGTGTTCCAGGTGGTTGCTAGTGTGTTGTTAGGTGGTTGCTATGGAGTTCTAGGCCGTTGCTAGGGTGTTCTAGATGGTTGCTAGGGTGTTGCTAGGGTATTCTAGGTGGTTGCTAGGATGTTGCTAGGTGGTTGCTATGGAGTTATAGGCGGTTGCTAGGGTGTTGCTAGGGTATTCTAGGTGGTTGCTAGGATGTTGCTAGGTGGTTGCTATGGAGTTATAGGTGGTTGCTAGGGTGTTTCTAGGGGGTTGCTAGCGTATTCTAGGTGGCTGCTAGGATGTTGCTAGGTGGTTGCTATGGAGTTATAGGCGGTTGCTAGGGTGTTGCTAGGTGGTTCTTTGGAGTTCTAAGTGGTTTCATGGAATTCTAGGCGGTCGCTAGGGTGGTGCTAGGTGGTTGCTATGGAGTTTCAGGTGGTTGCTATTGAGCTCCAGGTGGTTGCTAGGGCATTGCTAGGTGGTTGCTAGGGTATGCTAAGTGGTTGGTAGGTGGTTGCTATGGAGTTCTAGGCGGTTGCTAGGGTGTTGCTAGGCAGTTGTTATGGTGTTCCAGGTGGTTGCTAGTGAGTTGTTAGGTGGTTGCTATGGAGTTCTAGGCCGTTGCTAGGGTGTTCTAGGTGGTTGCTAGGGTGTTGCTAGGGGGTTGCTATTGAGTTCTAGGCGGTTGCTAGGTCTTTACTGAGTCCAATGACGCGACCCATAGTTCTCTATGACAAACGGTTCAAAAGTTATGAAATATCAAACATCGGCCAATCAGGAAGGGGGGCAAGGCTGATCTACACCAATGGACAAAGGACTCTCTACTATGTCCAATGAGGCATTGTACAATTTGTGGGCAATTTTTCCCCATAGAGATGAATGGCAGAATGTTCAAATCTAGAGAAAAACCAGAGTACTGCTGCTAGAAGACAGGGCATTGTGACATCACAAGGGTGAGAAGACAGAGCATTGTGACATCACAAGGGTGAACATTCCGCCATTCATTCCCTATGGGGAAAAATTGCCCACAAAAATTCAAATTTTTCAAAAACCGTGCAACCAATCTTTCCACAAAGTAATAGCACACCATTCCCGATCAAGCCGCTCGATTTGACATATTGCACGTGTATGTGGTGCGAAAACTCTGGGCGGAGTAGCGGTCCAAAAAACAGGCGGAAAAATAATAATAATAATAATATGTGCAATAATAATAGTGTAGTTGCCCTAAGGCAACCACACTAACTAGACAATTCCTGCCATAATTGTGAAGTGTGGTTGCCACCAACGCAAAGTCGACTTTGTGCTGAACGGAGTGAACAGTGGTAGGTAGATGCTATGATGTCTGAGGCAGTTGCTAGGGTGGTGCTAGGTGGTTGCTATGGAGTTTCAGGTGGTTGCTATTGAGCTCCAGGTGGTTGCTAGGGCATTGCTAGGTGGTTGCTAGGGTATGCTCAGTGGTTGCTAGGATGTTGCTAGGTGGTTGCTATGGAGTTCTAGGCGGTTGCTATGGTGTAGCTAGGCAGTTGTTATGGTGTTCCAGGTGGTTGCTAGGGTGTTGCTAGGTGGTTGCTATGGAGTTATAGCCGGTTGCTAGGGTGTTGCTAGGCATTTGCTATGGAGTTATAGGCGCTATGGTGTTGCTAGGTGGTTGCTAGGGTGTTGCTAGGTGGTTGCTTTGGAGTTCTAGGTGGTTGCTAGGGGGTTGCTAGGGTATTCTAAGTGGTTTCTAGGATGTTGCTAGGTGGTTGCTATGGAGTTCTAGGCGGTTGCTATGGTGTTGCTAGGTGGTTGCTAGGGTGTTGCTAGGCACTTGCTATGGAGTTATAGCTGGTTGCTAGGGTGTTGCTAGGCATTTGCTATGGTGTTCCAGGTGGTTGCTAGTGTGTTGTTAGGTGGTTACTATGGAGTTTCAGGTGGTTGCTAGGGGGTTGCTAGGGTATTCTAAGTGGTTGCTAGGATGTTGCTAGGTGGTTGCTATGGAGTTATAGGTGGTTGCTAGGGTGTTGCTAGGCAGTTGTTATGGTGATCCAAGTGGTTGCTATGGTGTTGCTTAGTGGTTGCTATGGTGTTCCAGGTGGTTGCTAGGGTGTTGCTAGGTGGTTGCTATTGAGTTCTAGGCAGTTGCTATGGTGTTGCTAGGTGGTTGCTATGGAATTCTAGGCGGTTGCTACGGTGTTGCTAGGTGGTTGCTATGGAGTTCTAGGCCGTTGCTAGGGTGTTGCTAGGTGGTTGCTATGGAGTTCTAGGTGGTTGCTAGGGTGTTGCTAGGTGGTTGCTATGGAGTTCTAGGCGGTTGCTATGGTGTTGCTAGGTGGTTGCTATGGAGTTATAGCCGGTTGCTAGGGTGTTGCTAGGCATTTGCTATGGAGTTATAGGCGCTATGGTGTTGCTAGGTGGTTGCTAGGGTGTTGCTAGGTGGTTGCTATGGAGTTCTAGGTGGTTGCTAGGGGGTTGCTAGGGTATTCTAAGTGATTTCTAGGATGTTGCTAGGTGGTTGCTATGGAGTTCTAGGCGGTTGCTATGGTGTTGCTAGGTGGTTGCTAGGGTGTTGCTAGGCATTTGCTATGGAGTTATAGCTGGTTGCTAGGGTGTTGCTAGGCATTTGCTATGGTGTTCCAGGTGGTTGCTAGTGTGTTGTTAGGTGGTTACTATGGAGTTTCAGGTGGTTGCTAGGGGGTTGCTAGGGTATTCTAAGTGGTTGCTAGGATGTTGCTAGGTGGTTGCTATGGAGTTATAGGTGGTTGCTAGGGTGTTGCTAGGCAGTTGTTATGGTGTTCCAAGTGGTTGCTAGGGTGTTGCTTAGTGGTTGCTATGGTGTTCCAGGTGGTTGCTAGGGTGTTGCTAGGTGGTTGCTATTGAGTTCTAGGCAGTTGCTATGGTGTTGCTAGGTGGTTGCTATGGAGTTCTAGGCGGTTGCTAAGGTGTTGCTAGGTGGTTGCTATGGAGTTCTAGGTGGTTGCTAGGGTGTTGCTAGGGGGTTGCTAGGGTATTCGAAGTGGTTGCTAGGATGTTGCTAGGTGGTTGCTATGGAGTTCTAGGTGGTTGCTATGGTGTTGCTAGGTGGTTGCTATGGAGTTCTAGGCCGTTGCTAGTGTGTTGCTAGGTGGTTGCTATGGAGTTTTAGGTGGTTGCTAGGGTGTTGCTAGGGTGTTGCTAGGCGGTTGCTATGGAGTTCTAGGCGGTTGCTAGGGTGTTGCTAGGTGGTTGCTAGGGTGTTTCTAGGGGGTTGCTAGGGTATTCTAAGTGGTTGCTATGGTGTTGCCAAGTGGTTGCTATGGAGTTCTAGGTGGTTGCTAGGGTGTTGCTAGGTGGTTGCTATGGAGTTCTAGGCCGTTGCTAGGGTGTTGCTAGGTGGTTGCTATGGAATTCTAGGTGCTTGCTAGGGTGTTGCTAGGTGGTTGCTATGGAGTTCTAGGCGGTTGCTAGGGTGTTGCTAGGTGGTTGCTATGGAGTTATAGGCGGTTGCTAGGGTGTTGCTAGGCGGTTGCTATGGAGTTATAGGTGGTTGCTAGTGTGTTGTTAGGTGGTTGCTATGGAGTTCTAGGCCGTTGCTAGGGTGTTTTAGGTGGTTGCTAGGGTGTTGCTAGGGGTTGCTATGGAGTTCTAGGCGGTTGCTAGGTCTTTACTGAGTCCAATGACGCGACCCATAGTTCTCTATGACAAACGGTTCAAAAGTTATGAAATATCAAACATCAGCCAATCAGGAAGGGGGCGAGGCTGATCTCCACCAATGGACAATGGACTCTCTACCATGTCCAATGAGGCATTGCACAATTTGTGGGCAATTTTTCCCCATAGAGATGAATGGCCGAATGTTCAAATCTAGAGAGAGACCAGAGTACTGCTGCCAGAAGACAGGGCATTGTGACATCACAAGGGTGAGAAGACAGAGCATTGTGACATCACAAAGGTGAACATTCCGCCATTCATTCTCTATGGGAAAAATTGCCCAGAAAAATTCAAATTTTTCAAAAACCGTGCAACCAATCTTTCCACAAAGTAATAGCACACCATTCCCGATCAAGCCGCTCGATTTGACATATTGCACGTGTATGTGGTGCGAAAACTCTGGGAGGAGTAGCGGTCCAAAAAATGGGTAGAAAGATAGAATTATAAAAAAAATAATAATAATATGTGCAACTAGACAATTCCTGCAGAAATTGTGAAGTGTGGTTGCCGCCAACGCAAAGTCGACTTTGTGCTGAACGGAGTGAACAGTGGTAGGTAGTTGCTATGATGTCTGAGGCAGCTCAGACTTCTGGTTAGGGGGTTGCTAGGGTATTCGAAGTGGTTGCTAGGATGTTGCTAGGTGGTTGCTATGGAGTTCTAGGTGGTTGCTAGGGTGTTGCTAGGGTGTTGCTAGGTGGTTGCTATGGAGTTCTAGGCGGTTGCTAGGGTGTGGCTAGGTGGTTGCTATGGAGTTCTAGATGGTTGCTAGGGTGTTGCTAGGTGGTTGCTATGGAGTTATAGGCGGTTGCTAGGGTGTTGCTAGGGTATTCTAGGTGGTTGCAAGGATGTTGCTAGGTGGTTGCTATGGAGTTATAGGTGGTTGCTAGGGTGTTTCTAGGGGGTTGCTAGGGTATTGTAAGTGGTTGCTATGGTGTTGCTAGGTGGTTGCTATGGAGTTCTAGGTGGTTGCTAGGGTGTTGCTAGGTGGTTGCTATGGAGTTCTAGGCGGTTGCTAGGGTGTTGCTAGGCAGTTGCTATGGAGTCATAGGTGGTTGCTAGTGTGTTGTTAGGTGGTTGCTATGGAGTTCTAGGCCGTTGCTAGGGTGTTGCTAGGTGGTTGCTATGGAGTTCTAGGCGGTTGCTAGGGTGTTGCTAGGTGGTTGCTATGGAGTTCTAGGCGGTTGCTATGGTGTTGCTAGGTGGTTGCTATGGAGTTCTAGGTGGTTGCTAGGGTGTTGCTAGGTGGTTGCTATGGAGTTCTAGGTGGTTGCTAGGGTGTTGCTAGGGGGTTGCTAGGGTATTCAAAGTGGTTGCTACGATGTTGCTAGGTGGTTGCTATGGAGTTCTAGGTGGTTGCTATGGTGTTGCTAGGTGGTTGCTATGGAGTTCTAGGTGGTTGCTAGGGTGTTGCTAGGTCGTTGCTATGGTGTTCCATGTGGTTGCTAGGGTGTTGCTAGGCAGTTGTTATGGTGTTCCAGATTGTTGCTAGGGTGTTGCTAGGTGGTTGCTATGGTGTTCCAGGTGGTTGCTAGGGTGTTGCTAGGCGGTTGCTAGGGTATTCAAAGTGGTTGCTAGGATGTTGCTAGGTGGTTGCTATGGAGTTTTAGGCGGTTGCTCGGGTGTTGCTAGGCAGTTGTTATGGTGTTCCAGGTGGTTGCTAGGGTGTTGCTAGCTCGTTGCTATGGTGTTCCATGTGGTTGCTAGGGTGTTGCTAGGCAGTTGTTATGGTGTTCCAGATTGTTCCTAGGGTGTTGCTAGGTGGTTGCTATGGTATTCCAGGTGGTTTCTAGGGTGTTGCTAAGTGGTTGCTATGGTGTTCTAGGTGGTTACTATGGTGTTGCTAGGTGGTTTCTATGGCGTTATAGCCGGTTGCTAGGGTGTTGCCAGGCATTTGCTATGGTGTTCCAGGTGTTTGCTAGTGTGTTGTTAGGTGGTTGCTATGGAGTTCTAGGCCGTTGCTAGGGTGTTCTAGGTGGTTGCTAGGGTGTTGCTAGGGGTTCGCTATTGAGTTCTAGGCGGTTGCTAGGTCTTTACTGAGTCCAATGACGCGACCCATAGTTCTCTATGACAAACGGTTCAAAAGTTATGAAATATCAAACATCGGCCAATCAGGAAGGGGGGCAAGGCTGATCTACACCAATGGACAAAGGACTCGATATTATGTCCAATGAGGCATTGTACAATTTGTGGGCAATTTTTCCCCATAGAGATGAATGGCAGAATGTTCAAATCTAGAGAGAGACCAGAGTACTGCTGCTAGAAGACAGGGCATTGTGACATCACAAGGGTGAGAAGACAGAGCATTGTGACATCACAAGGGTGAACATTCCGCCATTCATTCCCTATGGGGAAAAATTGCCTACAAAAATTCAAATTTTTCAAAAACCGTGCAACCAATCTTTCCACAAAGTAATAGCACACCATTCCCGATCAAGCCGCTCGATTTGACATATTGCACGTGTATGTGGTGCGAAAACTCTGGGAGGAGTAGCGGTCCAAAAAACAGGCGGAAAGAATAATAATAATAACTAGACAATTCCTGCAGAAATTGTGAAGTGTGGTTGCCGCCAACGCAAAGTCGACTTTGTGCTGAACGGAGTGAACAGTGGTAGGTAGTTGCTATGATGTCTGAGGCAGTTGCTAGGGTGTTGCTAGGTGGTTCTATGGAGTTCTAAGTGTTTTCATGGAATTCTAGGCGGTCGCTAGGGTGGTGCTAGGTGGTTGCTATGGAGTTTCAGGTGGTTGCTATTGAGCTCCAGGTGGTTGCTAGGGCATTGCTAGGTGGTTGCTAGGGTATGCTAAGTGGTTGGTAGGTGGTTGCTATGGAGTTCTAGGCGGTTGCTAGGGTGTTGCTAGGCAGTTGTTATGGTGTTCCAGGTGGTTGCTAGGGTGTTGCTAGGTGGTTGCTATGGAGTTATAGCCGGTTGCTAGGGTGTTGCTAGGCATTTGCTATGGAGTTATAGGCAGTTGCTAGGGTGTTGCTAGGGTATTCTAGGTGGCTGCTAGGATGTTGCTAGGTGGTTGCTATGGAGTTATAGGCGGTTGCTAGGGTGTTGCTAGGGTGTTGCTAGGTGGTTGCTAGCATGTTGCTAGGTTGTTGCTCTAGTGTTGCTAGGCAGTTGTTATGGTGTTACAGGTGGTTGCTAGGGTGTTGCTAGGTGGTTGCTATGGTGTTCCAGGTGGTTGCTAGGGTGTTGCTAGGTGGTTGCTATGGAGTTCCAGGTGGTTGCTATAGTGTTGCTAGGTGGTTGCTTTGGAGTTATAGCTGGTTGCTAGGGTGTTGCTAGGCATTTGCTATGGTGTTCCAGGTGGTTGCTAGTGTGTTTTTGGGTGGTTGCTATGGAGTTCCAGGTGGTTGCTTGGGGGTTGCTAGGGTATTCTAGGTGGTTGCTATGAAGTTATAGGCGGTTGCTAGGGTGTAGCTAGGTGGTTGCTATGGAGTTCTAGGCAGTTGCTATGGTGTTGCTAGGTGGTTGCTATGGAGTTTTAGGCGGTTGCTATGGTGTTGCTAGGTGGTTGCTAAGGAGTTCTAGGCCGTTGCTAGGGTGTTGCTAGGTGGTTGCTATGGAGATCTAGGTGGTTGCTAGGGTGTTGCTAGGTGGTTGCTATGGAGTTCTAGGTGGTTGCTAGGGTGTTGCTAGGTGGTTGCTATCGTGTTCCAAGTGGTTGCTAGGGTGTTTCTAGGCAGTTATGGTGTTCCAAGTGGTTGCTAGGGTGTTGCTAGGTGGTTGCTATGGTGTTCCAGGTGGTTGCCAGGGTGTTGCTAGGTGGTTGCTATGGAGTTCTAGGCGGTTGCTATGGTGTTGCTAGGTGGTTCCTAGGGTGTTGCTAGGTGGTTGCTATGGAGTTCTAGGCCGTTGCTATGGTGTTGCTAGGTGGTTGCTATGGAGTTCTAGGTGGTTGCTAGGGTGTTTCTAAGTGGTTGCTATGGAGTTCTAGGCCGTTGCTATGGTGTTGCTAGGTGGTTGCTATGGAGTTCTAGGTGGTTGCTATGGATTTCTAGGCAGTTGCTATGGTGTTGCTAGGTGGTTGCTATGGAGTTCTAGGCCGTTGCTAGGGTGTTGCTAGGTGGTTGCTATGGAGTTCTAGGTGGTTGCTAGGGTGTTGCTAGGTGGTTGCTATGGAGTTCTAGGCGGTTGCTATGGTGTTGGTAGGTGGTTGCTATGGAGTTCAAGGCGGTTGCTAGGGTGTTGCTAGGCATTTGCTATGGAGTTATAGGCAGTTGCTAGGGTGTTGCTAGGGTATTCTAGGTGGCTGCTAAGATGTTGCTAGGTGGTTGCTATGGAGTTATAGGCGGTTGCTAGGGTGTTGCTAGGGTGTTGCTAGGTGTTTGCTAGCATGTTGCTAGGTTGTTTCTATAGTGTTGCTAGGCAGTTGTTATGGTGTTACAGGTGGTTGCTAGGGTGTTGCTAGGTGGTTGCTGTGGTGTTCCAGGTGGCTGCTAGGGTGTTGCTAGGTGGTTGCTATGGTGTTCCAAGTTGATGTTAGGGTGTTGCTAGGCAGTGTTGGTGTTCCAAGTGGTTGCTAGGGTGTTGCTAGGTGGTTGCTATGGTGTTCCAGGTGGTTGCTAGGGTGTTGCTAGGTGGTTGCTATGGAGTTCTAGGCGGTTGCTATGGTGTTGCTAGGTGGTTACTAGGGTGTTGCTAGGTGGTTGCTATGGAGTTCTAGGCCGTTGCTATGGTGTTGCTAGGTGGTTGCTATGGAGTTCTAGGTGGTTGCTAGGGTGTTGCTAGGTGGTTGCTATGGAGTTCTAGGCGGTTGGTATGGTGTTGCTAGGTGGTTGCTATGGAGTTTTAGGTGGTTGCTATGGAGTTCTAGGCAGTTGCTATGGTGTTGCTAGGTGGTTGCTATGGAGTTCTAGGCCATTGCTAGGTGGTTGCTATGGAGTTCTAGGCAGTTGCTATGGTGTTGCTAGGTGGTTGCTATGGAGTTCTAGGCCGTTGCTAAGGTGTTGCTAGGTGGTTGCTATGGAGTTCTAGGTGGTTGCTAGGGTGTTGCTAGGTGGTTGCTATGGAGTTCTAGGCGGTTGCTATGGTGTTGCTAGGTGGTTGCTATGGAGTTCTAGGCGGTTGCTAGGGTGTTGGTAGGTGGTTGCTATGGAGTTCTAGGTGGTTGCTAGGGTGTTGCTAGGTCGTTGCTATGGTGTTCCATGTGGTTGCTAGGGTGTTGCTAGGCAGTTGTTATGGTGTTCCAGATTGTTGCTAGGGTTTTGCTAGGTGGTTGCTATGGTGTTCCAGGTGGTTGCTATGGTATTGCTAGGTGGTTGCTAGGGTATTCTAAATGGTTGCTAGGATGTTGCTAGGTGGTTGCTATGGAGTTATAGGCGGTTGCTAGGGTGTTGCTAGGCATTTGCTATGGTGTTCCAGGTTGTTGCTATGGAATTGTAGATGGTTGCTAGGCTTTTCTAGCTGGTTGTTATGGGTTGCTAGGTCGTTGCTATGGAGTAAGAGCCGGTTGCTAGGGTGTTGCTAGGGGGTTGCTATGGAGTTCTAGGTGGTTGCTAGGTCTTTACTGAGTCCAATGACGCGACCCATAGTTCTCTATGACAAACGGTTCAAAAGTTATGAAATATCAAATATCGGCCAATCAGGAAGGGGGGCGAGGCTGATCTCCACCAATGGACAAAGGACTCTCTACCATGTCCAATGAGGCATTGCACAATTTGTGGGCAATTTTTCCCCATAGAGATGAATGGCAGAATGTTCAAATCTAGAGAGAGACCAGAGTACTGCTGCCAGAAGACAGACCATTGTGACATCACAAGGGTGAGAAGACAGAGCATTGTGACATCACAAAGGTGAACATTCCGCCATTCATTCTCTATGGGAAAAATTGCCCACAAAAATTCAAATTTTTCAAAAACCGTCCACCCAAACTTTCCAAAAAGTAATAGCATACCATTCCCGATCAAGCCGCTCGATTTGACATATTGCACGCGTATGTGGTGTGAAAACTCTGGGAGGAGTAGCGGTCCAAAAAATGGGTGGAATAATAATAATAATAAATATGTGCAATAATAATAGTGTAGTTGCCCTAAGGCAACCACACTAACTAGACAATTCCTGCAGAAATTGTGAAGTGTGGTTGCCGCAAACGAAAAGTCGACTTTGTGCTGAACGGAGTGAACAGTGGTTGGTAGTTGCTATGATGTCTGAGGCAGTTGCTAGGGTTTTGCTAGGTGGTTCTATGGAGTTCTAAGTGGTTTCATGGAATTCTAGGCGGTCGCTAGGGTGGTGCTAGGTGGCTGCTATGGAGTTTCAGGTGGTTGCGATTGAGCTCCAGGTGGTTGCTAGGGTATGCTAAGTGGTTGGTAGGTGGTTGCTATGGAGTTCTAGGCGGTTGCTAGGGTGTTGCTTGGCAGTTGTTATGGTGTTCTAGGTGGTTGCTAGGGTGTTGCTAGGTGGTTGCTATGGAGTTATAGCCGGTTGCTAGGGTGTTGCTAGGCATTTGCTATGGAGTTATAGGCAGTTGCTAGGATGTTGCTAGGGTATTCTAGGTGGCTGCTAGGATGTTGCTAGGTGGTTGCTATGGAGTTATAGGAAGTTGCTAGGGTGTTGCTAGGTGGTTGCTAGCATGTTGCTAGGTTGTTGCGATAGTGTTGCTAGGCAGTTGTTATGGTGTTACAGGTGGTTGCTAGGGTGTTGCTAGGTGGTTGCTATGGTGTTCCAGGTGGTTGCTAGGGTGTTGCTAGGTGGTTGCTTTGGAGTTCTACGTGGTTGCTATGGTGTTGCTTGGTGGTTGCTTTGGAGTTATAGCTGGTTGCTAGGGTGTTGCTAGGCATTTGCTATGGTGTTCCAGGTGGTTGCTAGTGTGTTGTTGGGTGGTTGCTATGGAGTTCCAGGTGGTTGCTTGGGGGTTGCTAGGTGGTTGCTAGGGTGTTGCTAGGTGGTTGCTATGGTGTTCTAGGTGGTTGCTAGGGTGTTGCTAGGTGGTTGCTATGGAGTTTAGGCCGTTGCTAGGGTGTTGCTAGGTGGTTGCTATGGAGTTCTAGGTGGTTGCTAGGGTGTTGCTAGGTGATTGCTAGGGTGTTGCTAGGTGGTTGCTGTGGAGTTCTAGGTGGTTGCTAGGGTGTTGCTAGGCAGTTGTTATGGTGTTCCAAGTGGTTGCTAGGGTGTTGCTAGGTGGTTGCTATGGTGTTCCAGGTGGTTGCTAGGGTGTTGCTAGGTGGTTGCTATGGAGTTCTAGGTGGTTGCTATGGTGTTGCTAAGTGGTTGCTATGGAGTTCTAGGCCGTTGCTAGGGTGTTGCTAGGTGGTTGCTATGGAGTTCTAGGCGGTTGCTATGGTGTTGCTAGGTGGTTGCTATGGAGTTCTAGGCGGTTGCTAGGGTGTTGCTAGGTGGTTGCTATGGAGTTCTAGGTGGTTGCTAGGGTGTTGCTAGGTCGTTGCTATGGTGTTCCATTTGGTTGCTAGGGTGTTGCTAGGCAGTTGTTATGGTGTTCCAGATTGTTGCTAGGGTGTTGCTAGGTGGTTGCTATGGTGTTCCAGGTGGTTGCTAGGGTGTTGCTAGGTGGTTGCTAGGGTATTCTAAGTGGTTGCTAGGATGTTGCTAGGTGGTTGCTATGGAGTTATAGGCGGTTGCTAGGGTGTTGCTAGGCATTTGCTATGGTGTTCCAGGTGGTTGCTATGGAATTCTAGATGGTTGCTAGGGTTTTCTAGCTGGTTGTTATGGGTTGCTAGGTCGTTGCTATGGAGTTAGAGCCGGTTGCTAGGATGTTGCTAGGGGGTTGCTATGGAGTTCTAGGTGGTTGCTAGGTCTTTACTGAGTCCAATGACGCGACCCATAGTTCTCTATGACAAACAGTTCAAAAGTTATGAAATATCAAACATCGGCCAATCAGGAAGGGGGGCGAGGCTGATCTCCACCAATGGACAAAGGACTCTCTACCATGTCCAATGAGGCATTGCAGAATTTGTGGGCAATTTTTCCCCATAGAGATGAATGGCAGAATGTTCAAATCTAGAGAGAGACCAGAGTACTGCTGCCAGAAGACAGACCATTGTGACATCACAAGGGTGAGAAGACAGAGCATTGTGACATCACAAAGGTGAACATTCCGCCATTCATTTTCTATGGGAAAAATTGCCCACAAAAATTCAAATTTTTCAAAAACCGTCCACCCAAACTTTCCAAAAAGTAATAGCATACCATTCCCGATCAAGCCGCTCGATTTGACATATTGGACGCGTATGTGGTGTGAAAACTCTGGGAGGAGTAGCGGTCCAAAAAATGGGTGGAATAATAATAATAATAATAATAATAATAAATATGTGCAATAATAATAGTGTAGTTGCCCTAAGGCAACCACACTAATAATAATAATATGTGCAATAATAATAGTGTAGTTGCCCTAAGGCAACCACACTAATAATAATAGTGTAGTTGCCCTAAGGCAACCACACTAATAAATAAATAATATGTGCAATAATAATAGTGTAGTTGCCCTAAGGCAACCACACTAATAATAAATATGTGCGATAATAATAGTGTAGTTGCCTGAGGCAACCACACTAAATATGTGCAATAATAATAGTGTAGTTGCCCTAAGGCAACCACACTAATAAAGAATATGTGCGATAATAATAGTGTAGTTGCCTGAGGCAACCACACTAATAATAAAGAATATGTGCAATAATAGTAGTGTAGTTGCCCTAAGGCAACCACACTAATAATAATAAAGAATATGTGCAATAATAGTAGTGTGCTTGCCTAAGGCAACCACACTAATAATATGTGCAATAATAATAGTGTGTTTGCCTAAGGCAACCACACTAACTAGACAATTCCTGCAGAAATTGTGAAGTGTGGTTCCCGCCAATGCAAAGTCGACTTTCTGTGGAACAGAGTGAACAGTGGTAGGTAGTTGCTATGATGTTTGAGGCAGTTGCTAGGGTGTTGCTAGGTGGTTCTATGGAGTTCTAGGTGGTTTCATGGAATTCTAGGGGGTTGCTAGGGTGGTGCTAGGTGGTTGCTATGGAGTTTCAGGTGGTTGCTATGGAGCTCCAGGTGGTTGATAGGGCATTGCTAGGTGGTTGCTAGGGTATTCTAAGTGGTTGCTAGGATGTTGCTAGGCATTTGCTAGGGTTTTGCTAGGCAGTTGCTATGGTGTTCCAGGTTCTTGATAGGGTGTTGCTAGGTGGTTGCTATGGAGTTATAGCCGGTTGCTAGGGTGTTGCTAGGCATTTGCTATTGAGTTATAGGCGGTTGCTAGGGTATTCTAGGAGGTTGCTAGGATGTTGCTAAGTGGTTGCTATGGAGTTATAGGCGGTTGCTAGGGTGTTCCTAGGCAGTTGTTATGGTGTTCCAGGTGGTTGCTAGGGTGTTGCTAGGTGGTTGCTATGCTGTTCCAGGTGGTTGCTAGGGTGTTGCTAGGTGTTTGCTATGGAGTTCAAGGTGGTTGCTATGGTGTTGCTAGGTGGTTGTTATGGAGTTATAGCCGGTTGCTAAGGTGTTGCTAGGCATTTACTATGGAGTCATAGGCGGTTGCTAGGGTGTTGCTAGGGTATTCTGGGTGGTTGCTAGGATGTTGCTAGGTGGTTGCTATGGAGTTATAGGCGGTTGTTATGGTGTTCCAGGTGGTTGCTAGGATGTTGCTAGGTGGTTGCTATGGAGTCATAGGCGGTTGCTAGGGTGTTGCTAGGTGGTTGCTGGGAGGTTTATTTGGAGGTATAGGTGGTTGCTAGGGTGTTGCTAGGCAGTTGTTATGGTGTTCCAGGTGGTTGCTAGGGTGTTGCTAGGTGGTTGCTAGGATGTTGCTAGGTGGTTGCTATGGAGTTATAGGCGGTTGCTAGGGTGTTGCTAGGTGGTTGCTAGGGTTTTCTAGGTGGTTGCTATGTGGTTGCTATGGAGTTATAGCCGGTTGCTAGTCTGTTGCTAGGCATTTGCTGTTGAGTTATAGGTGGTTGCTAGGGTGTTGCTAGGGTATTCTAGGTGGTTGCTATGGAGTTCTAGGTGGTTGCTATGGTGTTGCTAGGTGGTTGCTATGGAGTTATAGCCGGTTGCTAAGGTGTTGCTAGGCATTTGCTATGGAGTCATAGGCGGTTGCTAGGGTGTTTCTAGGGTATTCTGGGTGGTTGCTAGGATGTTGCTAGGTGGTTGCTCTGGAGTTATAGGCATTTGCTAGGGTGTTGCTAGGCAGTTGTTATGGTGTTCCAGGTGGTTGCTAGGGTGTTGCTAGGTGGTTGCTATGGAGTTCTAGGTGGTTGCTATGGTGTTCATGGTGGTTACGATGGTGTTGCTAGGTGGTTGCTATGGAGTTACAGCCGGTTGCTAGGGTGTTGCTAGGTAGTTGCTATGGAGTTACAGGCGGTTGCTAGGATGTTGCTAGGGGGTTGCTATGGAGTTCTAGGCGGTTGCTAGGTCTTTACTGAGTCCAATGAAGCGACCCATAGTTCTCTATGACAAACGGTTCAAAAGTTATGAAATATCAAACATCGGCCAATCAGGAAGGGGGGCGAGGCTGATCTACACCAATGGACATAGGACTCTCGACCATGTCCAATGAGGCATTGCACAATTTGTGGGCAATTTTTCCCCATAGAGATGAATGGCAGAATGTTCAAATCTAGAGAGAGACCAGAGTACTGCTGCTAGAAGACAGACCATTGTGACATCATAAGTGTGAGAAGACAGCATTGTGACATCACAAGGGTGAACATTCCGCCATTCATTCTCTATGGGAAAAATTTCCCAAAAAACGTCAAATTTCTCAAAAACCGTGCACCGAAACTTTCCACAAAGTAATAGCACACCATTCCCGATGAAGTCGCTCGATTTGACATATTGCACCGGTATGTGGTGCGAAAACTCTGGGAGGAGTAGCGGTCCAAAAAATGGGTGGAAAGAAAGAAAAATAATAATATGTGAGATAATAGTAGTGTGATTGCCTAAGGCAACCACACTAATAATAAAGAATATGTGCAATAATAATAGTGTGTTTGCTTAAGGCAACCACACTAATAATAATAGTGTGCTTGCCTAAGGCAACCACGCTAATAATAATAATAATAATAATAAATATAGCTGCAAGCAGCAATGCGAGGCCCTACGAACATGTCCAATCCGGGTAAATACATGGTGAAGGAGAAAAGAGTCCAAGCGGCATAGATTTCAAAATTTTGGACGATCTACATACCCGTGTGCGAGACGATCCAACTTCCGGTTCATGAGAAACATTTCTTTGAAATATGAATGTGCATTAGCATGAAGTGCTATCTTTGTTATGCCATAAATCACAATTTTTAACGAAGTGACTTTTCCTTATCACTTTTGATGGAGAGAATACCCAAGAGTACACATGTGCGATGGTGACGGAATCAGGTAAAGAGTTCATGAGAAAATGAGTTTTAAAGCATTATATTAGCATTAGCTTCCCGCAAAATTCCGAATGCCTGTAATTTCCTTGTTTTTTGAGATATCTGTAACTGTGCTGACATTGTACGACATAGTAGTGCCCTCTTCATGCCCAGTCCATTTCAAGTCCCTAGATTATTGTTTTAAAAAGTTATAAGCACTTGAAATTTGCATTATATTAGCATCAGCATTAGCTTTCCGCCAAAATTTCAAATGTCTGTAATTTCCATGTTTTTTGATATATCTGCAACTGCGTCGACATGGTACAACATGGTAGTGTCCTCGTCATGCCCAGTCCATTTCAAGTCCCCAGATTATTGTTGTAAAAAGTTATAAGCACTTGAAATTTGCATTATATTAGCATTAGCTTCCAGCCAAAATTTCAAATGCCTGGAATTTCCTTGTTTTTTGAGATATCTGCGACTGCTTAGATGGGGTACAACATGGTAGTGCCGTCTTCATGCCCATTCTGTTTCAAGTCCCTAGATTATTGTTGTAAAAAGTTATAAGCATTTGACATTTGTGGCCAAATTTTTTTTATTTTAAATACCAGTTTCCCCGCCATCTTGGAATGGATCTCTTAGCTGTTAACACCCTATAGGGAGACATGCACCATACATGTACATGGGCAATTTCGGACCAATCGGACTTACGGTTTTTTAAAAGAAACTTTTTTATAGGTTTTGCCAAATTTTCAATCTGCAGGAAAATCCATCATGGCGGACTTTATGGGTTCTTGAGGCATATTTGTTCCTCATGAGATATGACACAAGTCCACCTGGTTTCATGAATTTTCATCAAACGGGGTGGATATACCAGCATTTTGATATTTTCATTTTGAATCATACTTTGTAGGACCCCTAATAATACCAACGAAAACAATATGGTTCCTACTTCGTAGGACCCCTAGTAATAATAATAATACCAACGAAAACAATAGGGTTCCTCCTCCGTAGGACCCCTAATAATTATTTTCCTAACCTGTAGGGTGAAACAGTTGATAGAACGATATAATATTCTCAGGCTGCAGTTTATTTCTTTCTTTATCACTGAGTCAATATGGGGCTTAAATGAGAGTTGAGAATCAAGCCAGAGACCCAAATATTTAAATTCCTCCACTTTCTCAAGTGGTGTCCCATTTAAGAAATTAATTGACCAGTTATTGGTTAAATGTAAAAGATCAGTTCTAGTGCCAAACAACATACTATAAGACTTGTTCTTATTCAGTAGAAGCTTGTTAAAAGAAAACCATTTTTGAGCAGCATCAAAATCAGCCTGTAATGTACACTGAATTCGTGAGGGCTTAGAATAGATCATAGCATCATCTGCATATAATTGAATAAGACAATCAGAACAGATTTGCAGGAGATCATTAATAAAGATGGAGAACAGCAACGGCCCTAGCGATGAACCTTGACGTACACCTTTTGCCATGATCATAAAATCTGACTGATCTCCCTGATAAGAGACACACTGATGTCTGTGATGAAGATATGAGCTGAACCAGAGTAAAGAATGTGTTGAAAGACCAATAGCACAAAGGTTGTCAAGGAAGAGATAGTGATCAACCATGTCAAACGCCTTAGTAAGATCTATAAATATTGCACCTGTATGCATATTGTTGTCCAATGAAGAGGATACATCATTGGTAAATTTTAAACGAGCAGTAGTTGTAGAGAAGTTAGGTCTGAAACCAGATTAGCAAGGAGATAAGATATGAGAGTCATTAACATATTGAGATAGTTGATTAAAAATTAACTTTTCAAACACTTTTGCTATACTGTTAATAATGGAAATAGGTCTATAGTTATTGAGATCGAGAAGATCACCACCTTTATGCAATGGGGTAACGCTGGCACATTTCCAAATTAATGGAATTGCACAGGTAGATAAAGATAAACTGAATAAATCAGACAGAGGGTATGCCAGAACATGGGAGGCAGGTTTGATGAACTTAATCTCCAAACCATCTGGGCCAGCACCACAACCTGAGCTCAGATCACAAATAACGTGCTGAATATCAATTGGACGAATTCTTCTAAAGGAGAAGGAGCTACCACATTTAGAGTTATTCAATGAAATATCAGAGTAGGGAAAATCAGAAAATTGCAAACTGCAGACAGAGGAAAAATGCTGGCTGAAGGCATTAGCAATTATAGAGCGATCATTAACAACTTCATTATTAACTCTAATATGAGTAGTAGGACTTTTGGTGGATTTATTGATTATACTATTGATTCTGTTCCAAAACTGTTTAGGGTTATTAAAATCATAAGCTAAACAGTCTTTATAATAATTAGATTTAGCGTTTCTTGTTTTGGTTGTACATATATTCCTTAGATGTTTATATGCATTCCAATCAGCAGAAGAACAGTTGTTAATCATGAGGACAAATACTTGTTATTCAAGTCATGCATATACATTTCTCTGTAAGTGTATGTAGTGAAATATCTGTCATTGATTAAAATGGAAGATTATATAATAGTTATTGTTAAACTAACTTATGAAACATATGTTTGACCTAGGCTGGGATTGGTTATTTTAAAGGGAAGATACATCAGGGTAGGAGGAGATCTGGTTGTATAAAAAGGATGTAAAAACATAATGCGAAGAAGCTCTCTATGTATCTTTATGGTACTAGAGACCTCCCGTAAGCCTACGTACATGAAAAGGATTATTGATTAAAGAGAATAAAAAGGTTATTAGAAGAAATCATAAGTTCTAGTCTTTATTCTTGCATCACCGACTCACCCACCGAACCTAAGAAGGGATTTTCCTCCACAAAATCCAAGCAACTCAGCCAAGACCTTGGAAAAACAGAAAAAGTGTGGTTCCTCCTTAGGAGCAATTTCCAAACAACTGAAGGTACCACAAGCATCTGTACAAACAATTATATGCAAATATAAAAATCTTGGGACCACACAGACAATGCATTGTTCAGGAAGGAGGCACAAATTAACTCCCAGAGCTGAACAAACTGAACAAAGTCCGAAAGGTTCAACTGAACCCCAAGACAACAACAAAGGAACTGGTGAAGGAGTTGGAGGCATCGGGTACCAAAGTATCTACATCCACCATTAAGAGAATCCTACATCACCATGGCCTGAAAGGCTTTTGTGCAAGGAAGAAGCCTCTACTCCAAGACCAGCATAAAAACGTTTACAGGTGATCACCAGGACGAAGACCTAGCCTTTTGGAGGAGTGTTCTCTGGTCAGATGAAACAAAAATTGAACTGTTTGGCCATAATGATTAGCGCTGTGTACGGAGGGAAAAGGGTGAGGCTTTTAATCCGAAGAACACCAATCGAACTGTGAAGCATGGGTGAAGCATGGGGGTGGCAGCATCATGTTGTGGGGGTGTTTTGCTGGAAAAGGGACTGGTGCACTTCAGAAAATAGATGGCATTACGAGGAAGGAGGAATATGTAGAAATGTAGAAAGCTACACCTCAAGACAGCAAGATCAGCTAGAAATTTAAAACTTGGTTGCAACTGGGTCCTCCAGCAGGACAATGGGCCTCATTCACCAATATCTTCCTAAGTTTTTTCTTAAATTTATTCTTGAGAAAATTCCTAAGAAAAGTCTACGTCAGATTCACGATGTGTTCTTAAACCGCAGAATTGTTCGCACATGTTCTTAAAATGATGAATCCCATTGTCCTCGTAAGTGTAAAGCGCATGCCAGTTGTTCCTAATTAGCATAGGTAAACGCCCCGCCAATCCCCATAAAAGGGCATGAGACTGGAGGGCCGTGTGCACACACAGAAATCGAAAAGAAAAGTTGAGAGTGAACAAAATCAATAATGCCCAAACGAAAATCTAAAGACGGTGGAGTACCGGACTCCAAACGTTAAAAAAACTTCAGTAGTTCTGAAGTGGAGGTTTTCCTGCGGGAAGTGAACAGCAAACGACCTGTCATATTTAGTAGCGTCAGTAGTGGATATAAAATAACACAAAAAAAGATACATGGGATGATGTTACTCGTTCAGTGAACGCTGTATCCGGAGAAGAGCGCACAACTGATGAAGTAAAAAAATGGTTTGATGTCAAATCTGAGGCAAAAAAAAAATACTGGGCGCAAGGAATTGCGTGTTATGCATTCAAACGACAAAGTGCTTCTCGTCACATTAATACCGCTAATTAAATCAACCAGCAGTAAACTGCATCGGAGTAAACCCGTTGCTGCACAAAACACTGCACAAAAAATTTATTGCCAGTCATTTTGGTGTCACCCCTCTAGTGACGTTCTCTTCTTCAACATGTCCATGTGTATAAAAAGTGTTACTGTGTATAAAAAGTGTTACTGAAGTGCTTGGTTTGTATTCAAAATTTAAACATTTGCTTTTGCAGTATAGACCAAACATTGCATAATTGAAACCCCCAAAAATAAAAGGTCACTACAATGGTTTGATTTTTATCATTTACTCCCGCTGAGGCAACCACCCTCTGAGGCGGACCTGGCACCTTAATGCTTTGTAAAATAATGAAAATAATTGTTAAGAAATATTATAAATGATAAAAATATTATTGTAATTTAAATCCTGTACAACTGTAGAATTGAAGAAAACGCAATAAACAACTATTTTGCACAAACATGTCAGCATTCAAATGTGCGTAAGTGTGCTCTTGAGTGTGCATAGATTCAGTTCTTACCTAAGAACAAATCCCAAATAAGAAAACATTGGTGAATGTCAGAATCTTCGTGAATGCTGTGTAAGTGGGTTTTAAGAAGAAAATTCTTAAGAACGGTTGGTGAATGAGGCCCAATGATCCTAAGCATCCCTCCAAAGTTGTAACAAAATGGCTTAAAGACAATAAAGTGAAAGTATCGGAGTGGGCATTCTTACACGATAAGAATATACTTAGTAATATGCAATCTAGTTTCAGGTCTGATCATAGTACAATCACCGCAGCCTCCGTAGTAATCAATGACATAGTCCAAGCCCTTGACAATAAACAATACTGTGCTTCCCTTTTTCTTGACCTTTCCAAGGCTTTTGATACAGTTGACCACTCCATCTTGATTAGTAGAGTAAATGACATTGGTTTTGGGTCTAAAGCAGTTAATTGGTTTTCAAATTACCTTTCCAATAGAACCCAATGTGTATTTGTGGATGGCCATAAGTCCTCCATTTTGGAAGTGACTAAAGGAGTCCCTCAAGGCTCCATCCTGGGTCCTATATTTCGTATTTATATTCATAACCTTTCACATGTTTCAACCAACTCTGAGTGTAATATCCATTTATATGCTGATGATATATATATATATATATATATCCTTTATTTAACCAGGTAAAAGTCTCATTGAGATTAAGATCTCTTTTTCAAGAGTGACCTGGCCAAGAAAGCAGCATAAACATTGTTACAACAATAACACAAGAATACAAACAGACAAATACAACTGTCATACAATACAAATAAGTGAACACAATATCCAGTTAAAAATGCAATACAAGGTCAAGGACATAAACAGGTACAATTTTCTAAAACGATTTCAGTTAAAATTTAGGAGCAATCACAATGACCAATAGTATTATTTTCACGATCCTTTAAAATTGACTTAAATTTCCCCATAGTAATTAGTTCTGACAATTTCAGGTCCTTCTGTACCTTATTCCAGGAAAAAGGGGCAGCGTATCTAAAAGCTTTTTTGCCTAATTCTCTCCTAACTCTGGGAACCAACATCTGCAGGATATCGTGAGAATGCAGGCCATATTGATTTTGGTTTTTACACATGTAAGTACACAGATTAGAAGGAACCAGCCCGAGGAGAGATTTAAATATATAAACCAACCTATGTGAAAGTCTGCGGACATACAGAGATGGCCACTTAGCAGCACCATACAGAGCACAGTGGTGCACAAGATTGCCACAGCCAGTAATAAAACGTAAAGCACAGTGGTATACAGTATCCAACTTCTTTGGGCACTGGTCAGGTGCATTCATAAAGAGCAGATCGCCATAGTCCAATAAAGGTAAAAAAGTTGCCGATATCAAGTGTTTCCTTGCCTGGAGGGAGAAACAGGATTTATTCTTAAAGAAGAAACTTAATTTAAGTTTCAGCTTGGAAAGGTTTTCAATGTGTGTCTTGAATGACAAGTTCTGATCAATAATAATACCTAAGTACTTATATGTTGTGACTAGAGCCTGACCGATGCCAGATTTTTGGGTCCAATGCCGATCCCGATTTTGAAGAGTCCTAGCCCACCGATTACCAATGTTTTGACCGATATTTTGTCAAAAAGTGCAACATTTTGAAAAAAATTTGAAAAACTTATACTTTATCAAAGTTTCTATATTTGAGAACATTTAACTTAAGCAAACAAATAAAAAAAAATAAACACAAAGAACTTTTTGATGATATTAAATTAAATATATATATTAACACCATCTTCAAGTGGTGTGAATTCAAAATAACTCCACACGTTGCTTTTACTCCTTTCTTTTCCAGCCATCTATAAAAAATTAATTTAAAAAAATCAGTTTTCCAGTTTCAAACATGTATTTTTATGAATATTATTATTGTTATTAATTTGTTATTATTATTTCTTAGTATCTATTCTCAGTAAATTAATGGTATTAGTAAATTAATCAGTAATTTTATTCCTACTACATGATCTCAAAGAGTAAGACTTTATCTAGTGGAGCTAATGAGTGAATCAAGTGTAACGTTAGATGAAACTAAATTGACTGGATGAAATACGTAACGTGAGGCTTGTCCATAAGAATTCTACAATGCGCTTTCGTGCAGGTTACACGCGCTGTTGGTTGATTCATTTCTCCAACAGCAATCCTTCTCTCATGTTATCACGACAAAGCTAGATAACATGGCTTAAATTGATCCACGTTATAAGTGTTTTATCGGCGTTTTTACTGTCTGGTTAGCTTGCTATGATGACGCGTGACTAGATGACACACTCGCTTGCAATAACGTGTTGGCTATTGACACAGCATCATATAGTAACTAATATCATTATCTCAGATAAAAAAACAAATGTGTGATGCATTCAATCACCATTTTATTTTGGCTGGTTATTTATTTGAGAATACAGCGATGTCCTCTGGAAATGTAGATCCTACGCTGCTTATGTGCTCACTGCCACTTCATAAAGGCTTGCTAGCCAGCTAGCTTGCTAAAGTGAACCAAATATTTTAGCTAGCTCGCTCGCTTGATAATGAGGATTGATAAACTTAGTGGTCGTATAAACGCATTTAATTAAAAACTTTCACTAAATATACATACCTTTATTGCGGCAATCGAATCTGTGCAGACAAGTCTTGCAGTGGAGAATATTGGATGAGGCACGAGTGACAAGAAGTACAGAAGTAGCGCGTGAGCTGCTGGAGTTCACACTTGTATTAGAGCTCCCTCTACTGGATAATTCTAGTAAACAGCAATTAAAACGTTCGAACAGACAAGTAGAGATAAATAATCAATGTTTTTTGTTTTTGTTTATTATATTTATTTAAAAATCGGGACACATCGGCTGCATAACTGCCGATCCCGATGTCGTCAAAAAAGTCAAATAATGGCCGATATATCGGTCGGGCTCTAGTTGTGACCATTTCAATTTCAACCCTTTGAGCAGTTGAGATCTTGGGGAGATTAGATATTAACTCTTTGCCATTTGAAAATAGCATGAATTTGGATTTGTCTGCATTTAATACCAACTTAAGTTGAGTTAAATGGGACTGAACAACATCAAAGGCAGACTGCAAGAATTCAAGGGTTTGTACTACTGATGGTGATGAGCAATAGATAACTGTATCATCTGCATAAAAATGGAACGCATCATTTGATAAATTATCACAAAGATTATTTACATATCTAGAGAACAGCAGCGGTCCTAGTATGGACCCCTGGGGCACGCCTTTTGAAACAGGGAGGAAAGAAGAGGAAGACCCAGCAAACTGGACACACTGTGTTCTAGCTGACAAGTAATTTGAAAACCAACTTACTGCATGCTCAGATAAGCCAATATTGTAGAGTCTATCCACCAAGGTGACATGATCAGCTGTGTCAAAAGCCTTGGACAAATCAATAAAAAGAGCTGCACAGTATTTTTTGCAGTCCAGTGCCTCAATAATGGCATTCACCACTTTAATTGCAGCGGTTATTGTGCTGTGCTGTTTTCTAAAGCCTGACTGATGTTGTGATAAAGAATTTTTAGACACAAACGGTATTTTAAGTTGTTCACTAACAAACTTTTCAAGGACTTAAAGGAGATAAAACACATAGTTTAGAGATTGGCCTGTAGTTATTAACAACTGAGGGATCCCCTCCTTTCAACAAAGGGAGAACATAGGCAGATTTCCATATGTTAGGAGTCTCATTGTTGGATAGGGTAAGATTAAAAATATAAGTCAGAGGTTCTGCTATAAAGTCTGCAGCTAACTTGAGAAAGCAATCAAGCTTGTCAGGGCCTGCGGATTTGTTAGGATCCAGTTGCTTTAAGGCTCTATGGACCTCTATCACATCAAGACAAGTAAAATTGAATGGTTGAACCATAGAATCAATTGGGGGTGGTGAAGAGTGAAACCTTTGCTCATTAGGCTGTTTTGGATCTGTATGTAAAGATTCAAATAAATAACCTGAAGAAACAAAATGCTCATTAAAGCAGTTAAGAATGGCTGATTTATCAGTTATAGTGCATGCGTCTTTTACAATGCATGCTGGCAACTCATTGGTGGTTACATTTCCAGATGAAGATTTTATTACTTTCCAGAATTTCTTAGGATCATTTAAGTTACTAGTAGTTTTAGAGAGGTAGAACTCAGATTTAGCCTTTTTGATGAGAGAGGTAAAGCGATTTCGGAGCTGTCTAAAAATCAGCCAATCAGCCTGGGATTTGGATTTTCTGCCCTTAGCTCAGGCAACATCCCTTTCTTTTAGTAGACTGGACAGCTGAGGGGAAAACCAGGGATTGTTTCGGCATTTCACTCTAAATTTGCGGAAGGGAGCATGTTTATTTATAATATTAGTAAAAGCATCATGAAAGTATTTCCAAGCCAGTTCTACATCATTAATGAGAGAGATTCTGTTCTAGTCAAAGTCCCACAAATCATGAAAAAAAGCTTGCTTGCAGAATGCTTAAAATCTCGTTTAAGAACAATTTGTGGTCTTGATTTTGGGAGCCTAGCTTGTCTGACTGTAGCTATAACACAATGGTCACTCATATAATTTTCAAAAATACCAATATCTGAATATTTATGAGGAGCATTTGTTAAAAATAAATCAAGAAGAGAGGATTTCACTGGGCATTTAAGATTTGGACGAGTTGAGCTATTAATTAGTTGTGTAAGATTAAATGAGTCACAGGTAGATTTAAAACTGTCAGAGACAGAGGACAACCAGTCCCAGTTAAAATCTCCAGCAAGGAGAATCTCATTAAAATCTAAGGTTGATAGTTGTTTACTCAATGGTGATAAAGCCTCACTGCTTGCTGAGGGGGGTCTATAACAACCTACAGTGATATAAAGGCCCTTAAGAAGTTCCAATTTCAAGGCAAGAAGTTCAAATTGTCTGCTGAAAGATACTGATGATAGGATGGTGGCATGAAATTTGGCAACGCCACCACCTTTTCTAGGACAGTCACAACGAAAAACATTGTAACCCTTAATTGCAATGTCTTTGTCTGTGATAGATTTGTTCAGCCAAGTTTCAGATAAAACAAGAATATCAGTATCAGATGATTTTGCCCAGATTTTCACTAGATCTAATTTAGGGAGTAGACTTCTAACATTTAAGTGAATAATACCATGCCCAGATCTACCTTTGAAATCACAAGGGGTGCTCGAACAATTAAAATCTGGGCCAGGGTTAGGTTAAACATTTCCTGATAGTAGAAGCAAGAGAACAATAAAACATTCTCTTTTCACAGATTTTTTTGTTGGCACTGATTGATTATTCCTAAACCCTGGTCTACTTGGGGGATAAGAGTAGAATGAATACAACCAGTCATATGGACTAAATAGGTTAATAAAATAGGATAAAATCATGAGATCTTCAGTAGTTTGTGTGATCCAATTGGGAGAGC
Source organism: Anguilla anguilla (assembly GCF_013347855.1). NCBI lineage: Eukaryota > Metazoa > Chordata > Actinopteri > Anguilliformes > Anguillidae > Anguilla > Anguilla anguilla. The sequence goes on from NC_049207.1 coordinate 29,906,699, forward strand.
TCCTAAAAGATTTAAAATCCCAGCCTGTGCCTTTTCGAAGGAATATAAGAGTAGGCACATTTTGGTCTCCACACCTTTCATGCACCTCATGTGGATACAGTACAATCAATAAAAGCAAAAGAGGCACTAAAGGAAACATGCTGATCAGCATGTGGTAGGGAGCAAGAAAATCGCCAAAATCCCGGTCAGTGCGATAATAATCCGATCCGAGTTTCTTCGTTCTCCTGAGTCAGATGACGACGTTGCGTGACGTCTCACGTAAACAGGAAATCAAACCCAGTGAAGCAATGCTGTGGATAAATTATTTAAAAATCAGGGCTAGCCATGGTCTAACAACAGGAATACTATTTCAAACACCAGTATCAGAGCCAAGAAGAAGCACTTTCCTTTATCATGAGAAATTTGGGATCATCAAAATCTAGCGGCGTGTTGGCATTCCAACTCCGAGAGGTGACCAGGCTCCATGGTCCAAACAGACAGCAATCCAGGTCCTCCAGAATCGGTGAGAAGTATAAGCCACTCTTCACATATGATCCAAGTACACAGAGTGATGGACAGGTTCTTTTATTTAAACCAGGATTGTATAATAAAGGGTGGATTCGGGAAAGGCAACTAGGCTCAGCACGTTTCCTGCATACAGAACTAGCCAGACTCAGCCTGTACCAGACTGACTACCATCGGATTTACAGATCAAGTCTTATCCGAACAACTCTCAAAATTGACCGGTATTTTTCAGAAACAACGGATATCACTTCAAACAATGGATATCACTTCAAACAACACTATAGCAGTCATATAGACATACGGACAGGTAGAGACAGGTAGAGACGTGCTGCCATCTTGGATGCGACATGGAGATGATACGATTCTTTATTGCTGTGCCCCCACCCTTGTTCAAGCTTTTCAAATACTTCAGAATGCTTAGAATTATATTTAGTCTGCACCTTGGATGTGCAGCTGGTCCTTAATGCTTACAAAACTAAATGTCTAGTGATTTCAAGGACTCATTCCCACTCCTTGGATTGAAAATCATCACTGTTGATGGCAAGTGTATTGAAAGAGTTTCTTGCTATAAATACCTTGGAATCTGGCTTGATGATAAGCTTAGTTTTAAATTGCATATCGATAAATTAATTAAGAGACCGAGAACAAAGTTTTTTTTTTAGGAATAAATCTTGTTTTAGTTACATGAATAAGAGAAGACTCATCACAGCTACTTTTTAAACCTGTTTTAGATTATGGAAACATACTTTATATGCATGCTTCTTCTTCTGCTTTACATGCCTTGGATATGGTTTACCATAATGCTTTACGCTTCATTACAGGTGCAAAATTCTTAACCCATCATTGTCCCCTATATGAATGGTCTGGGTTAACTTCTTTACATTTGTGCAGATTGATCCACTGGTACATATTCATCTACAAAACAATAATTGGTCTACTCCCTTCCTACCTCAGCTGTCTGCTAATTAGAAATTCACATAGTTATCACCTTCGCTGTAGGGACGTGATACTCTTTAAAGTCCCTCGTCCCACTACTGAATTTGGTAAGATGGGTTTTAGATATTTTGCACCTTATAGTTGGAACAATCTACAAAATAATTTTAAACTTGACAAAGTAATTTCAATTCAATGACTCTGTGACTGAAGTATGCACCTGCTTTTAACCTCTTCTCTACTTTTAATTATTGTTACACCTCTGTCTCATTCCCCATTTGATGTTTGTACATTTTGTTAGGTGTAAGTCTTGTTAGGTAACTTTGTGTTTCATGTCAGGTCCCCCCTGCAAAAGAGATTTCACAATGGGGTTTTCCTGGTTTAATAATGGTTACATTAAAAAAATAAATAAATAAAAATCACAAAGCCCTGACCTGAATCCCATAGAAAATTTGTGGGCTGAACTGAAAAAGCATGTCCGATCAAGGAGGCCTGCAAACTTGACTAAGTTACACCGGTTCTGTCAGGCAAAGTATTGTGAGAAGCTTGTGGAAGGCTACCCCAAGCCTTTGATTTAAGTTAAGCAATTAAAAGGTAATGCCATCAAATACTTATAAAGTGCATGTTTAACTTTTGACCCACTGAAAATCTGAGATAGTACATAAAAGCTGAAATAAATCTGTCTCTTAGCTATTATTTTGAAATGACCTCTTACAGAAATAAAGTAGATACCCTAAATGACTTAACACAGGAAATGTATGGTAACATTTGTGGAATTGTGAAAAATTGAGTTTGAATGTCTTTAGCCTTGGTGTATATACACTTTTGGCCTCAGTTGTAAGTTCACAACTTACTGAGAGCTGATCCAAATGAACGAATTCCCTACGATTCCTTCACCAAAAGTATTTGTTCAAAAAGAACAAATCATTCATGAACAACACACCACTACTCACCAATCCAACGAGAACATCAAAATGGCAGAATTGTAGACGATGAACATATCGAACTTCACAATGTCATCTTAGGATCTCACCGTCAATGAAATAGAAACAGATGATTGAGCAATACCTGAATGACATACATTTTGTCAACTAATTAAGCGTGCTAAAGGATTACAATTGCTATTCTACAAACTGATTGCTAAAACAAAAAACTTGATTCTAAACGTCTTTCATGTTACGGAAAGAAAGAAAGTGCAGAGTGGTGAAAAATACAGTGGAGTATAGGCTTGATTAAACAATAAAAATACAACTTAAAAAATGATCGAGCACCGATAAACAAGACACCTGTGAAGCTGTGAAACATAAAGCGTTTTAAGTAAGTAATGTCAGCCTTAGATATTGATGATACCATCACTTTGATTCAAATTAATTATTAGTATTTTAAATGTTGCCACGGTGTCTTCTCAACTCTGCAAGTCTAGACAACTTGGCTACTAATTAATGTTAGGTCTCAATAATAGAGGGGACTATGTTATATCAATTGGTTTGCATTAAGAAGAGGCCTGCCAAGTTAGCCTAGCTGATACGAGTGCCAAAATGGTTCCTTTGTTAAAAAAGTAAGCTAAATGTGTGCATGTAAGGGAACATGTCTGGAAATTGGACACGTGAATTTAGTAGTGGCGTTTATCAGCCACTGTGGGGGGGAAAAACATTGACTGAGATAACAACCTTATGCATTTGTAGCAATATCGAGAATAAAAATATTTTTTACAGTATGTGTGATATCAATATTTAAACTATTTACTGAAGCTGAATAACATAGCAGTGGTTTAGCTACTTGGCGGGGGGGGGGGTGGGGGGGGGGGGGGGGGGGGCTTAGTTTAGTTCTGGTCTTGGGGGTACGGGAATATTTTTATTTTTTTAAAGCACTTAAGTACTCATTTTTGGAGACTTCTGACAACAGTAATTATTAATCTGCTCTTAATGTATGTTATGTAACTGGCACACAACTGGGATGTTGTATTATTAGATATTATTCTGTTTCAATTTAAATATTTAATCTTCTTTCGCATACACTGTTAATTGAGGAGCGGGAGACGACCGAGTGAGAGAGGGTATCTCTGTGTCTCTACCTGCTTGACTATGCTGCTTAGGAGGATTTTGATTGGTCAGCATCTGCTGTCCATGCGGAAAGAGCCTGATTAGTCAATCTGACTGTGACTGCGCAGGCAGAAATACCTACAAAATATACAGAACGGCATGGTTCACAGATTTATTCATGCTTCAGGCCAAATAAAAAGGACTACTATTTGTCCCAAAAAGAATTACAACCGTAATACTATGTGGGACTGCCCAGCTTAATTTAATGTTCTTATGAGGGATCCCATGTTCATTATGCGAGGTAAGTACATGGACATTCATCTTAACCATCCATCCATTATCTATACCCGCTTAACCTGGTCAGGGTCACGGGGGGTGCTGGAGCCTATCCCAGAATGCAATGGGTGAGAAGCAGGAATACACCCTCGACAGGCCGCCTCACAGGAAGAACACACCATTCGCTCACCTATTCACTACGCTCATACCTATTGGCAATTTAGAGTCTCCAATCGGCCTACCTGCATGTCTTTGGACTGTGGGAGGAAACCGGAGTACCCAGAGGAGACCCATGCGGACACGGGGAGAACATGCAAACTCCACACAGAAAGGCCCCAAGCTGAGATACGAACAGTGCTACCCACTGCACCACCATGTGTGTGTGCTGGTTTTCCTTCCAACCACGAACAAACTGTTAATTTTTTTTAATTAGGTGCTTTTCATGATTATAGAAATTATTTACCCTCTTAAGACACATTATAATTTCAAGTCTAAATGGCATATAATGCACATTAATGAGCATATATCTTTAACCAATATCTCTGCATGTAATTAATATTTTCCCATTAATATTATATGGATATTTATTTTGTTTGTAAATAGAATTTTAATTAAGCCAAACCTGAGGAACTTGCTATAGAAATCTCATTAATTTGCTTAATTTGATATAGATTGGCCCATCTGACATTCCACCAATTGAATTGTGGGGCTTCTGATTTAAGTAAATGTTCATGAAACATTACCCGTTATATTTTCTGCATTGCAGATCAACACTGATTTTAACATTAACAATAGTAATAGTGTATTACCAGCTTCAAAAGAAATTAAAGCCGCAAGCGGCGTTGGGAGGGGTCCAAGCATTGGCACCGTCGTGCCCCCCATGGAGCGATTTTAAAATGGCTTTGTCCTCATGCTCATATGCCTTCACCCAAAATATCTACTGAATATCATGATGATCGTATGAAATATTGATGACTTATGGCCAATTTTGTGCTAAGAGACATTGTCGGATGACTTAGTTGCGTCGCCATGGATGTGTCCTGGCCGCGTCCCGTAAAGGCCTTTACTATGTCGTAACACTTAGATGGCATGTCGTAACAGTTAGATGGCCCGGTGTGTATGCTGCGCCGCAACTAAAAAAGGCGTCACACTAGTGTTGTCACGATACCAAAACTTTGATACTGATACCAGGTTTAGTATCACAATACTCAATACTGAAATGATACTTGAAACTTAAACGATGCTAATTCGATACCTAACGATACTGAAATGACCTTAATGAATCAGAAACTCAGTGGAGTGGACTAAATCAGTAATGTCCACAAGGGTTGACCTCATTTTCGAATTCATGGTTTATTAACAACCTGGTTCATTAACAACCTTTAAGTTGAAGCCTCTTCAACATATTAATATGCATAGGCTTATAGTGTTACAACACTGAACAATAGAAAAATATGTTAAATACATTTCAAAAATTAAACAGTTGTAAACTAAATATAATCTATAATAAAATATTTCCAAATTGGAACACCTATTGCTACTGAAGTGAACTGAGTCAAAGCTTGCGCTGTATCAAGGAGCTGAGTGCACAAGCGCAAGTCACCTCACTTGGCAACCTTAGTTGCTGCTGCCATCTAGCGAAGATTCTGACAAATTACACTTTTCATCCTCTCAATCAGTAATGCGGGAGACACATTTCCCTGGCTTTTACATTTGACACAAAACTACCGAACGTCGGAAAATTCTAAAAGCGAACCGTTTCTTTTTTTTTTTTTTTTTTTTTAAGTAACGGAAAAGTGCTGAAGTTTCGGTATACCGTGCAACAGTATGTCAAACACATATTCCAATCCATTGCTCAGCTTAGCAGAGAATGCACATCTCAGAGCGCCTCAGAGATGTGTCTCCCGCATTACTGGCGGACGGAGTGTGGCACAGTGGGTAAGGAACTGGGCTTGTAACCGAAAGGTCGCCGGTTCGATTCCCGGGTAAGGACACTGCCGTTGTACCCTTGAGCAAGGTACTTAACCTGCATTGCTTCAGTATATATATCCAGCTGTATAAATGGATACAATGTAAAATGCTATGTAAAAAGTTGTGTAAGTCGCTCTGGATAAGAGCGTCTGCTAAATGCCTGTAATGTAATGTAATGTAATGTAGAGACAGATAGAATAATAACACATAAATACGCATTTCAAATAATAAATACGACATTGAGAAAAAAACGAAACAAAAGACGAAATATCAGCTTGCAACCTGCGTGCTGCGCATAGAGCAGCCTACCGTTGTATTTATTTAGACATTGGCAGATGAGAAAATTTTTGGTAACACTGACCTATAAAACGCTATTCCAAAAGCAAAATCAGACATGTTATACATCATTAGAAAGCTTATACACTCACCTACTGAATAAATGAATTGTCAATCAAGCCAAATTGCCCTAAAAAGGGCGACAACGGCGTAAGCAACAGGTGTGGTATTAGGCACAGCTATTTTTGAACGTAGCCTACCCAGTGATCAAAAATGCGCGTATATTTCACAAACGGATTGTCCAAAACAATATATGACCACTCAGTCGCAAAAGGGACATCTCTACGCGTAAAATCAATGGTAAGATTGTATATTTATTCAATGTTTAGTCCCAGATATTGACTGTAGAATGACATGGTATAATTTTTTGAAAAACGTTGTCTCATTTATTTCGTTATTCAGTGAGCAACATTTTCACTGCTGTATTGGCATATTTTAGGGCTAATGTCGGGTTTATCTTGTTGCTACGGAATATTACATTACATTACAGGCATTTGGCAGATGCTCTTATCCAGAGCGACGTGCAACAAAGTGTATAATCATAATCAGGAACAAGTGTGTCGAAAACCCTAGAGAGAAGTACCGTTCCAAGTGCAGGGAACAACCGCATAGTTCAACTTGGACCCTGTAGGTTAAACTGATTAACATGAACACAAACAAGAACAGCAACAACGCAATCTATGCAAAAATACAAGCAATAGTTAAGACGAGTGCATTAACTAAGTCACCTACGAAACAGCTAACTAGTTACAACCCTAAGCTTACAGTCAATTTAGAGATTAAATTGAGAATACGATTTCTCTCAGCATAATGACGGATTTAAAGACTAAACGAACTCACCCGATATTGTCTTCAAATGGACCGTATTATTTATTTAGACATTGGCAGACTACAGCATAAATTGCGTCTTTTGTTTATATTCAATATTAGAAATTGCAGCTAGAAACTGCAGCTGTAGACACAAGATAGTTTATGTTATGGTAGCAACGGAACGAAGCGGACTATACATGTATTGCCATCATTGTTTTATTATACCAGTGAGTTTTCGCGCGTTTGCACAGAAACTCAAAACCTACCAATAAAATGGTTTAGCTATTTCTCACCATAATGACAGATTTAAAGACTTAACGAACTCACCCGATACTGTCTTCAAATGGATCCATGCCAAAGAAAAGTAATTATTCATCCTCTCAAAAAGCTTTTACTAACAAACCTTTAATAGCCTAGCATGCACTCTGGCTGGCACTGTTTTCCATTGCTTCCCCGACGTTCAGACCCTCTCCTCACTGATAAAAACTAGACCCTACGGTGTCGGATTACTTGCGTCGCCATGGATGTCGCTTACGATAAAGAAGTTTACTAGATGTTGTAACACTTAGAATTTACAGCTCTTCTGCACCCCACCTAATAAAAAAGTCCAAATGGTGGGCAAACAATATGGCGGACATAGCAAAGTTGTAGAGCACATTCAGATGCATCGGTCGATGAAGTTTTGTGTTGATCTGACTTACAGTGTGGGAGTTATGACCTTTTAAACATGACCCTTTGTTATAGCGCCACCATCTGGCCGACATGGGTTACTTGTAGTGCCTGAGTAGTGGGGGGCCATAGGAACCCACCTGCCATATTTGGTTGCACTAGGACTTATGGTTGCTGAGCCTCAGACATTTTAGCGGAGAAAGCTTCCACGCCCCAACTAAAAAGTCAATATGGCGGACATAGGCGGTCCCAATGGTAAAGTTGTAGAGTACGTTGAGCTGCATAGGTCCATGACGTTTTGTGTTGATCTAACTTATAGTGTGGGAGTTATGGCCTTTTACGCATGACCCTTTGTTATAGCGTCACCATCTGGCCGACATAGGTGATTGTAAGTGCCTGAGTAGCAGGGGGCCATAGGAACCCACCTGCAAAATTTGGTTGCTCTAGGACGTATGGTTGCTGAGCCTCAGACACTTTTAGCGGAGAAAAATAATAATAATAACTAGACAATTCCTGCAGAAATTGTGAAGTGTGGTTGGCGCCAATGTAAAGTTGACTTTCTGCTGAACAGAGTGAACAGTGGTAAGTAGTTGCTATGATGTTTGAGGCAGTTGCTAGGGTGTTGCTAGGTGGTTCTATGGAGTTCTAGGTGGTTTCATGGAATTTTAGGCGGTTTCAAGGGTGCTGCTAGGTGGTTGTTATGGAGTTTCAGGTGGTTGCTATGGAGATCCAGGTGGTTGCTAGGGCATTCTAAGTGGTTGCTAGGATGTTGCTAGGTGGTTGCTATGGAGATATAGGTGGTTGCTAGGGTGTTGCTAGGCAGTTGTTATGGTGTTCCAGGTGGTTGCTAGGGTGTTGCTATGGAGTTATAGGCGGTTGCTAGGGTGTTGCTAGGTGGTTACTATGGTGTTCCAGGTGGTTGCTAGGGTGTTACTAGGTGGTTGCTATGGAGTTCTAGGTGGTTACTATGGTGTTGCTAGGTGGTTGCTATGGAGTTATAGCCAGTTGCTAGGGTGTTGCTAGGGATTTGCTATGGTGTTCCAGGTGGTTGCTAGGGTGTTGTTAGATGGTTGCTATGGAGTTCTAGGCGGTTGCTAGGGTGTTCTAAGTGGTTGCTAGGATGTTGCTAGGTGGTTGCTATGGAGTTATAGGTGGTTGCTAGGGTGTTGCTAAGCAGTTAAGGTGTTCCAGGTGGTTGCTAGGGTGTTGCTAGGTGGTTGCTAGGGTACTCTAGGTGGTTGCTAGGGTGTTGCTAGGTGGATGCTATGGAGTTCTAGGTGGTTACTATGGTGTTGCTAAGTGGTTGCTATGAAGTTATAGGCGGTTTCTAGGGTGTTACTAGGGTATTCTAGGTGGTTGCTAGGATGTTGCTAGGTGGCTGCTATGGAGTTATAGGCATTGCTAGGGTGTTGCTAGACAGATGTTATGGTGTTCCAGGTTGTTGCTAGGGTGTTGCTATGTGGTTGCTATGGTATTCCAGGTGGTTGCTAGGGTGTTGCTAGGTGGTTGCTATGGAGTTCTAGGTGGTTGCTAGGGTGTTCTAGGTGGTTGCTAGGGTGTTGCTAGGCATTTACTATGGTGTTCCAGGTGGTTGCTAGTGTGTTGTTAGGTGGTTGCTATGGAGTTCTAGGCGGTTGCTAGGGTGTTCTAGGTGGTTGCTAGGGTGTTGCTAGGGGGTTGCTATGGAGTTCTAGGTGGTTGCTAGGTCTTTACTGAGTCCAATGACGTGACCCATAGTACTCTATGACAAACGGTTCAAAGGTTATGAAATATCAAACATTGGCCAATCAGGAAGGGGGGCGAGGCTGATCTACACCAATGGACAAAGGACTCTCTACCATGTCCAATGAGGCATTGCACAATTTGTGGGCAATTTTTCCCCATAGAGATGAATGGCAGAATGTTCAAATCTAGAGAGAGACCAGAGTACTGCTGCTAGAAGACAGAGCATTGTGACATCACAAGGGTCAGAAGACAGAGCATTGTGACATCACAAGGCTGAACATTCTGCCATTCATTCCCTATGGGGAAAAATTGCCCACAAAAATTCAAATTTTTCAAAAACCGTGCAACAAATCTTTCCACAAAGTAATAGCACACCATTCCCGATGAAGCCGCTCGATTTGACATATTGCACGTGTACGTGGTGCGAAAACTCTGGGAGGAGTAGGGGTCCAAAAAATGGGCGGAAAGAATAATAATATGTGCAATAATAGTAGTGTGGTTGCCTTAAAGTAACCACACTAATAAATAAATACTAGACAATTCCTGCAGAAATTGTGAAGTGTGGTTGCCGCCAACGCAAAGTCGACTTTGTGCAGAACGGAGTGAACAGTTTCTGTAGTATAAGCAGAGACAGAGTATGGTATACATGCTATAACATCACGGCAACGAGTTGATTTGCAACACACGTATTCAGAGCTAAATTAACCCTGCATCAATACTTGAGATCAGTGTTTTACTCACGGTATGTTGTGACGAGTGACGGCGAATCATAAAGCTAGCTGGCCACTTCAGAGGGTCTTGGAAAAACCCTATATCTACACTGCGCGACCGCTCCATTTTAAAAAGCAAGACAGGGCTAGGGAGATTAATTTGATTGATTTATGGTTTTACGTTAAGTTCAGCTCATTTTTACCATTCAACTAAAAACATTTAACTGGGCTGCAATTCAGAGTTTAATCATATACCTAGCTGACAGCGTTTTCATTTGTAATTTTTCATTTGGAATACCGTTTTATCGCGTTCACTTTCGCATTCAGCTATATCCTTTCTGGTGGCTGGTGAGGACGTACAGCGGACCATATCACGTGTGCAAAGCCGACCAATGCTGTAACTTCACCGTTCGCATATGAATGACGTCACCTTCCCCATTCATCTCTATGGGAAAAAATTGGGCATAAAAAGTCATATTTCTCAAAAACCGTGCAGCGAAACTTTCCACAAAGTAATAGCGCACGATTCCCAAAGAAGCCGGTCAATTTGACTTATGACACGTGTATGTGGTGCGAAAACTCTGGGAGGAGTAGCGGTCCAAAAAATGGGTGGAATAATAATAATAAATATGTGCGATAATAATAGTGTGATTGCCTAAGGCAACCACACTAATACTATGTGGGATAATAATAGTGTGTTTGCCTAAAAGGCAACCACACTAATAATATGTCGGATAATAGTAGTGTGATTGCCTAAGGCAACCACACTAATGAATAATATGTGCAATAATAATAGTGTGTTTGCCTAAGGCAACCACACTAATAATAATATGTGGGATAATAGTAGTGTGATTGCCTAAGGCAACCACACTAATAATAATAATATGTGCAATAATAGTAGTGTGATTGCCTCAAGCAACCACACTAATAATAATAATATGTGCGATAATAGTAGTGTGTTTGCCTAAGGCAACCACACTAACTAGACAATTCCTGCAGAAATTGTGAAGTGTGGTTGCCGCCAACGCAAAGTCGACTTTGTGCTGAACAGAGCGAACAGTTCCTGTAGTATAAGCAGAGACAGAATATTGTGTACATGCTATAACATCACGGCAACGAGTTTATTTGCGACACATATATTCAGAGCTAAATTATCCTTTCATCAAAACTTGAGATCTCAGTGTTTTACTCGCGGTATGCGGTGACGAGTGACGGCGAATCATAAAGCTAGCTGACATGTTCAGAGGGTCTTGGAAAAACCCTACGTCTACACTGCGTGATCGCACCATTTTAAAAAAGCAAGACGGGGCTAGGGAGATTCATTTGATTGACTTATGGTTTTGCGTGAATTTCAGCTCATTTTTACCACACAACTAAAAACATTTAATTGGGCTGTAATTCAGAGTCTAATCTGTTATCTCTGAGACCAACTCATAGACAGAGTAGCCTATTACGTGTTAGCCGAGCCGAATTTCCAAGAACGAAAACGAGGCGAGAAATGTGTTAGAATAGTTGCATTTCATTTTAAATACAGATTCTGTGAATAAGTATCGGCTGGTAGCCAGTGGTAGTCAGCTAGCTTCTGTAGCAGCAAGGGGTGAATCAACAACATGCAAGTGGAGTTGTGTACTTTAGCAAACGCGTTGGGGTGAGAAAGCGTTGCTTTCCCTGCTACAACAGACTGAATGGTCTCATTAGAGCTGCATTAAGCAAAGTTGCCAGTGCGCTGGGATATTAAATGGTGTTACAAAAGCTTGAATGCCGTGAATACACAAAAAACACATCTAAAATGGGAAAGAGCTGTTGTGCGATTGACTGTACAAATAGCTCCGATTTCTTGTTGAATCTATCTTTTTTACAGACTGCCGAATGCTAAAGAAAAGAGAAGCAAATGGATCGCTGCAATTCGCAGAAACAACTGGAATCCAGGCACCTAAACGTGGATTTGCGGTTGTCATTTTGTGTCAGGTATGTTGGATTTTTGGGCCGGCCACACGGACAGCTGATGAAAAAGTTGGTTTACACAACTGTAGAATTTCTGCACAAACTGTCAGAAATCGCCTCAGGGAAGCTCATCTGCGTGCTCCATGTCCTCACCGGGGTCTTTATTTGTCTGCAGTTCGGCGTCACAATCAACATGAGTGGGCAAGAGTTCACCCTCGATGGCTACTTTTTCCATGTTCTTCCATGGCCTGCATACTCACCAGATATGCCACCCATTGAGCATGTTTGGGATGCTCTGGACTGGCGCATACGACAGCGTGTTCCAGTTCCCACCAATATCCAACCACTTCGTACAGCTATTGAAGAGGAGTGGGACAATATTCCACAGGCTACAATCAACAATTTGATCAATTCAATGCGAAGGAGATGTGTTGCATTGCATGAGGCAAATGGTGGTCACACACGATACTGATCGGTATTCTGTTCATTTCATGGTACTTCTTTTTTGGGGAATCTGATAAACGAATGCATATCTGTATCTGCAAATCACATGAAATCAATAGATAAGTGCTTAAAGAATCTATTTCAGTTGACTGATTTACGTTTATTACCTTTGAACTCAATCAAATCAAATCAAATCGAAATTGATAAGTGTTGCGTTTATATTTTTGTTCAGTATAGAAGGAAATGGGACTATGGCATATTCACCAAAAACAAGAAAAATCTATATCTATATTATTCCCTGGAGAAGTAGTGGCTTTTAGTTTGTTAATCCAATACACTTTGTGTTGTAACAGACGTCTAAGTTTGTCCTTACCTCTTATGGAGCATGTCACTACTTCAATAGCCGCTACCTTAAAGCGAATCAGGATTCCCATGTTTGGTCTGTCTATAGTGCACTGCCTTGGGGTAGTTGTCATTCCCAGTTCTGATCGCATATTTGTGTTCACGGACTCAATATCTGAGTCTGCGTTTTTGTTTGCCCAATATGAAAGCAGTTGCACCTGCCACACTGCAGGCAGTAAACTGCAATAGTAGTATTACAATTGGAAAAATGTTTAAGGTGGTGTGTACTGTCTGTAAAAAAATTGACAAAGAAGTTTGTTTTCACCATATTGATGTAATGATTGGAATTATCACACAGAAAGTTACCTGATGGTGTCTGCAGCCAAGTGGTCTTTGTTGGAGCAGGTAGATAGCTCCAGAGGAATTTGTCCTTCAAGGTAGGCGCTCATTTAAAACAGAACATTTTATTTGTAATACATTCTTCTTCTTTTTTTTGTCACTCAATTCTTGTGGCATATATACTATTGGATTGGAGGTCAAAGCAGTATAATAAGTGGGATCGTTAAATTGACGATTTGCTTCTAACATATACTTATGTTTGTCCCAAACAATAACAGCCCCTCCTTTATCAGCATTTTTAATCACAACCAAATTATTTTTCTTGAGCCAGTCTATTGCTCAAATTTCATCTTTAGTTAAGTTGGAAAGTTTCGTTGGTCGAATGTTATCAAATTATTTGCTAACATCATATAAGACTTTTCTTTATAAAAGCATTTAGGGAACCGTTCATATTAATCGGATAAAAGGTAGATTTGGGTGTAAAACCACTATTACTGGATCAGAGCAAAGGCTATAACAAATTAGACTACTATTGAGAATACCAAGCCTTTAAGTGTAAATTTCCATAAAATCTAAATAAAACTATTTTGGTTTGGAATTTGTTGGTCCAATAAGTGGGAGCAAATGATAAACCTTTTGAAAGTGCTGAAACACAGCTCTCAGACAATGGTGTGTCAGAGATATTACTCACAGTCTCTTCTTGAACAAGATCTGAGTTTGAGAATGAGAGAGTTTTTGAAAACCCTTTGTGTCAACTTTACCTTCTTACCTTCAGGACTCCACTAGTATATTAAACAAGATTAAAGATCTTAAGAATATTGGGGACTATCTAGTTACGATGGATGTTGAATCTTTGTACGCAAATATCGATCATGAAGAATGGCTTCGGGACACTTTTTGCAGTCGAGAGAGATGAGCAGCATGCCTCCTACAGACTTTATTGAGCAAATTACAGAAGGAACGATAAAGAACAATGTATTTTTATTCCAGGATCAATTGTACAAACAAACAAAGGGTACAGCCATGGGTGCTTACTTTGCCCCTAATTATGCTAAATGATTTTTGGGTTTGTGGAAAGAGCGATACATATATGGCACAGCTATAATCATTTCAGTGATTGTATTGTGTGGTATGGAAGGTATATTGATGACAATTCTTTTCTTCTCAGGATCTGAAATGGATTTACTTAACTTCCATCAGTACATTCATTCAACCAAAAATAATTTAAAGCTCAGTCTAACAAAGGAGCAGGCCTTGTGAAAGTCACTGTCCTGACGGCTCTTTCTGCTTTCTTATTACTTTGTGGGAAGCAAGGACTGCTGGTGATATGGAAGTCATAGTCCTTTGCAAACTGTGCAAACTCTTGGGAGGAAAACTGTGGGCCATTATCAGATACCACGGTCTCTGGGACCTCAAAGCAGGCGAAAATGGCCTTAAGTCGCTGGATGGTCAGTGCTGATGATGTACCATGTAAGTTCACAACTTATATGTACCTATAAAAATAGTCTGTGACCATTAGGTACTGTCCATTCTTCTACTAAAATAGATCAGTGGCCACCTTCTGCCATGGTCTACTAGGAAGCTGAGAAGTCAGGAGGGACAATGTCCTGACCTGTACTTCCTAGGCACAGATTTCACATCTCTCAATCAGTTCTTTGATCTTTCGGGTGATGCCTGGCCACAACACAGACTCCCATGTTCGCACTATGCATTTATTAATTCCCATGTGCCCTTGGTGAATCTTATTAAAAATTTCAGCTCTCATGTGCTTGAGAATGACGTGTGTCATAGCTCTCATAAGTAGGCAGCCAGCAGAGTTGAAGTCAGCTCTCCCTGACCAGTATGGGAGAAGTGGTTCAGGGACGTCTTTCCTATTTTCAGGGCAGCCTTTCTCTGTGTACTTCATCAGACGCAGTGTGGTGTCTTTGATCTGTTCAAGTTTAGTCTTCGTGGCAACAATGTGCTGCATCACACTGTCAATATATATTCTGCACTCAGTCTCTAGCTCCTGTTCTGCCTTAGTGCCTGCTGATGGCAGAGGTGCTCAGGACAGAGCATCGGCAGCAACAAGATTTTTCAGAGGAACATGTACAATGTTGAAATTAAATATGACAACTCTTAGTCTGAACCTTAGGATGCGGGGTGGTAGATCATCCAGCACCTTGGATTTCAGGAGTGTGATGAGGGGTTTGTGAACTGTCCTGATAGTGAGGTCAAGATAAGATATAAGATCTACTTTTTATTGAACCCCGTGGGGTCATTTGTCCTCTGCATTTGACCCATCCTAGTTACTTAGGAGCAGTGGGCAGCCACAGAGCAGCGCCCGGGGACCAACTCCAGTTCTGAGGCCAGTACCTTGGTCAAGGGCAACTGCAGGAGCGCACCTAACATGCATGTCTTTGAGTGTGGGAGGAAACCGGAGTACCTGGAGTAAACCCACGCGAACACGGGGAGAACTCAGTGCCGGGGCGACATAGCTCAGGAGGTAAGACCGATTGTCTGGCAGTCGGAGGGTTGCCGGTTCAAACCCCGCCCTGGGCATGTCGAAGTGTCCTTGAGTAAGACACCTAACCCCTAACCTCTAACTGCTCTGGCGAATGAGAGGCATCAATTATAAAGCGCTTTGGATAAAAGCGCTATATAAATGCAGTCCATTTAACTCCACACAGAGAGGATCCGGTCGGACCCAGATTCGAACCCGGAACCCCCTTCTTGCGAGGCAACAATGCTAACCACTATGCCACCGTGCCCGCCCTGCCCAGTAAAACCATTAAACCTGAGCATATCTGGATTCTGTGTCTGTGAGGCTCCTGGAAATGAAGACAACTGGTCTCCCCTGCTCTCACAAGCTCTCATTCAGTTCGGTAAGGTCTACGCATATTAAAATATTTCCTGTAGGCTTCGGGAGAACCATACCGCTACACCAGTCAGTAGGCTCCTCTATGCGCTGGATCACTTCCATCGCCTATATTCTCTCAAGTTCCTCTTTACTGTAACTTTATCTCTAAGTGGGAGGGGTATCCGTCTTAGTACTGAGAGTGCATAAGGAGTAGCATTCTGTTTAAGTTTCATTTTATACTCCCCTTGGAGCTTGCCAAGCCTGCTGTATAACGTGTTTTAAAGTGGGTTGCTGCATCCTCAATGTGCTGGATCTGACTTATAATTTTCAAGGCCTGAATGGCTGGTAGTGCATGTCCATTCATTTATATTGTTTCAGTCCACTCACTTTTCATGTCAGATTACATTACATTTATTTGGCAGACGCTTTAATCCAAAGCGATGTACAGTAAGTGTATACCAAAGGTCATTGGAACAACTACAAAACACAGGTCCGATAAGGTACAGTACTCATTTTGTACAGTTATTCATAGCCATGAACACATTAAGTCCAGATCACTCAGTGAACATTTCTCTGACCTAACCTATGCTAAGTCAAACTAGGAGGAATTACTTGCTACAATATCAAGACAATGCTGGATGGATGTCAGATGATCGTATGTGGCCCAGGAATGCAATATCTTGCGTGTCAACTTTGTGGCAACTTTCCCTAAATTTCTGCACACTCCAGCATAATGACCTTTCCACCTGCATTTCCTGCATTCACTTTCGTGGGACAGGCTGCACAGATTTTTAGGAAATTTTCCACATCTTCCACCTGTTAGCTTGACTCGTATGTGCTGTCTGAACTTTGCACTGATGTGGTTTTGTGTGCAGTGGCCCCTTCTTGCAGCTTGTGTTACAGCATCTACATTGACTTCATCGGAAGCCATTGTGCACATAACTTCCCGCTGTTTCTTTATCTGTTCGTGTTGTCTAATTTGTGTAATTGCTGTGGCTCATGTGAGTTGCGGGTTTAACTGCAGTCTTTCAGATAAACGTGCATATCTAATGCCCACAACTATTTTATCACGGATCAATTCGTTGTGCAGCACACCAAACTTGCGATGTTCTGCTAATCTATGCACATCAGTGATAAAGCACTCTGCGCTTTCGTCGGCTTCTTGGCTGGGTTTGTTGAACTTTGCACGTTCATAAATTACATTATGAGTCCCGAAAATGTTAATCAAAGGCATTTCTCACTGACTCATAGTCTTTCTTTTCCTGGTCCGCAAAAAAAGCAAATAAAGAATGTTGTCCACTTTATTCCCCATGATATAGACAAATGAATTCACCTGATAGTCACTGCTCTTTTCAGACTAACTGGATGCGATTAGAAATTTTTCAAGCCAGGAGCTGGGTTCAGAGAAATTGAAATTTGCTGATGGAAAAAATCTGATTCATCTTGGCGTAGTAGTTATAGCCTTCTTTTAGCTTCTCTAACCTTGTTTGGAAATGGGAACATAACTCCAGCATAAGGTTTCTCACTAATTTCTTCTCCCGCCAACTTGAAGTAGCTATTTTATTCAGGCTTTTAGAGGTTCATTAACACGTCTGACACCACGTATTGCCATCTTACACAAACTCCATTAGACACAAAATGACACTGTTTTATTGTTCAACCATCTTACCGTTTATTGTTTATGTCCTTCCTCAACCACCTAGGTTTTGGTACCACTACAGTTCACAGCAAATGCAAATATGTTTACATAAGAAAGTAGTTTATTTCTATGGAGCCACTAAAGGGACATGGGTGAGAAAAAAAATTAAAATACTTTTGCGTTCCCTCACAATACTTTTTGTTTCCCTCGCAACAAAAATATATAAATTACAACACACATGTACTTCCGGGTCGTTGTTGTGGTGTTGTAATTTCCTGGGAAACTGTAAACATGGAGGAGCAGCTGCTTGTGTTTTGCTTTGGATTTAAATATAAAGTTGTTAGCTGTTAGACTGCTGTGAATACATATAGCCTACACTCCATCATTCCTCAGCCACACACATAATAAATACTTAGATAATACTTATTTATTTACTTCTGGATGCATATTGGTTAGCAAGGGCTAGTTAGACTATTCTGAATATGTATAGCCTTGCCACACTCAGTCAGTCCTCTGTCACACACAGTACATAAATACATAATATGTGTTTATTTACTCCTGTGTATGTCTTGGTGTGAGTGGGACAGCTGGATAGACTACTGTGAATAGCCTACACTCAGTTATTCCTCTGTTACACACAAGTAAACAAATAGGCCTATTTCACATTTCCGGGTATGAAAACCAGATGTAGGGGTCTCTCATTTCCGGTTATCTTAACAGCCACCAAAACAATAGCAGCAACGAAGAGAAACCAGTTTTTGTTGCATTCCCCTGTGTACCAATTCGAAGAAGAATTTATTTGCCCTTTCACAGCTTTCCCACAGATGTGCTCCAAAATAAGAAAAAAACTTGCTAGGTAGCATGACTGTCATAATGTTGCAAACTAACATAAACTAACTCATTACGATAGCTAGCTAGTTAGCTACTGCTTTGTGAATAAGATTACACTCGATATTGAACGTTTCTCCTCACATACATTTGGGTCCAAAAGTCTGAGTCCACTACCAACTCCTTTGTTTTTTATCGTTCATTGAGAACTAACGCAGTTTCAGTCATGTGGTATTTGTTACTCAAGAATGTCATAAAATCAGTTAGCTATCTATATTTTATGTTATGATTAGAAAATTACGTTTTAGCCAGCTAGCTTGCTAGCAAGCACATATTTGGATATTCAATGCAGATGCACGTTTATTTTAGTTGTTAATTGTAATTACAAAATGTATTGACGGACATCACGAGAAGCCTACTTAAGATATATCAGCTGATTTTAAAATGTGTGGGTAGTTTTTATCAGCGATGAAAACAAACAGCTCGGTAGTGAACTGAACACCATTAC
This sequence comes from Anguilla anguilla, assembly GCF_013347855.1. NCBI lineage: Eukaryota > Metazoa > Chordata > Actinopteri > Anguilliformes > Anguillidae > Anguilla > Anguilla anguilla. The sequence goes on from NC_049207.1 coordinate 29,925,558, forward strand.
ACAGGCAGTCTGACAAGCAATATAAATCTTTATTAGAACAAGTACAGCACAAACAACATGTCACAAAATAGTAACGGTAGTACAAAACTTAGTTCAGAGATATTTCACTTCGGTATAACAAGTAATTTTGTGGAGCCTAACACATTGTACTTACATAGCTTTGCCTCCCCTGCTGACCGTCAATGTTAACAGAATCGCTTTTCCTCACAGTTTTCAGGCTCCCTATTCATTTCATTTTCGGGACAACCGAGAGGAACAGAGACACTGTTAACGGACAGCAGATGTTGCTTCACGCTACGAAAACACAATGGAGTCGCCTCCAGAAAATAATTTGTTATGTCGAAGTGAAATATCTCTTTAATCGGCTAACTTGCTGTGGTTAGCAAGATAGCTATTTAGCTTTCTGGCGAACCAGAGCTAACGTTATACTTACCTTCATAACCGAATATAAACTTCTCAAAAAAGAATTTATAGCCCTTGTCTAGTTTAGACCGCTTAACGTTCACTGGCAATGCTTCGACAATGCGGATAACATCGGACAGTGAACTTTGGCCGAGCTATTAGGGACTGTGAGAACACACGTCGCTGTTTAGGCTCAATTTTTCGCTGTCAGAAATGGACTTGCGCCCGTAGCCATGGTAACCGGAAACAAAGTATCCCTACATCCGGTTTTGGTCGCCATCTTGTGAAATAGGCCTATTCTGTATATGTATTTAGTAGGGATGAGCGAGTATACCATTATCCGTATCCGTATCTGTTCAACCAACTAAATTATCTGTATCCGTATCCGTACTCGGAATGGGCGGTGGCTTAAACCGGAAGTGGGCGGGACCTACCCAGAAGTTGGTATTTTAACCTCTTACCAGCACAAAGCCCCCAGTGGTTGGCACACCGGCGCGCCGAGATTACTGAACTCAGACATTCAGTTCTACTGCAACCAAAGTATGAGTTAATAACAGAAACGCCTTGTTTTAGTTTCATTAGTAGACTATACATGACAACTATGCCGAATACGGAGTTTCGCAGCGCCACCATTGTCACTCTGGTCGTTCGTTTAACATGCGTCACCCCCTCCCTGCAGTCTCATCTGCAACTACACCCTCCCACCCAGCTAATGGACAATATTGTCTATCTGGGCATTCATAAAAATATTCTTTCACCACTCAAAAATCGTATTCCGTCATAGCAACAAGATAAACCCAACAATAGCCCTAAGATATGCCAATACAGCAGTCAAAACGCTGCTCACTGAATAACAAAATAAACGACACAAAGTTTTTAAAAATGATACCATGTCATTCTACAGTCAATATCTGGGACTAAATATGGAATAAATATACAAACTTACCGTTGGTTTTATGCGTAGAGATGTCCCTTTTGAGACTGCGTGGTCATACATTGTCTTGGACAATCAGTTTTGTGAAATATACGCGCATTTGTGATGTCTGGGTACCTTACAAAATAGCTGTGCGTAATACCGCACGTGTCGTTTACGGCGTTGTCACCCTTTTTAGTACAGTCTGGCTTGATTGACAATTCATTTATTCAGTAGGTGAGAGTATAAGCTTCCTAATGATGTATAGCATGTCTAATTCTGCTTTTGGAATAGCGTTTTATAGTTCAACATAACCGAAAATCTTCTTATCATCGCATTCACTTACGCATTCACTCTAGCAGTAAAAGACGCTGTTATCGTTACTCTGGTTTTATAATTTTTTTTAAATGAATTGACGGTGTGAAGACAACAGTAGACAGAGCGCGCCAGGTTACAGTTGGCTAACCACGATGTAATGTAGGCTATGTGTTGTGATTTCAGGTGAGCGACAACGTCTAAATGTGCACAAAAGTGATATTGCATTTGTACAGTGGATGTATAAGAATGTTAGGATGTCAATGATGCTAGTAGAGTGTGTGTATGAGATCGCTAAATGTAGGAAATACAAGTACATGCTTTATCATGTAGTCGCTAGCTAACTGGCTAGTTAGCCCCACTGTAGCAAGCTAGAAGCTAGACATGTCTGTTTGTAATCAGTAATATGTGCTTACGTGTGAATGTCCAGTAAATGTGTGTTTAGCTATGGTGAGAATAATGTGTTGAGCCAAATCTGAGAATTGCAAACTTTATTTTATTGAAAATATATGACAATAGATAATAGATCCCTGTAGACAGAGTGGCTGTTACGATGGCAAGATTGTTTTGTATTGTGTGGGCGCAGCACAGCAGTGAACTTTGTATAGGCTCTGTGTAGAGGAGGAGCACTGTGTCTGGCTGGCCTATCACGGAACGATGTGGACACTGGACACAGCTACCCAATGAGGATTTTCTTTCACCACGAGTACGGATATTGACACATTTTACTCGGATGGTACTCATGCTCGTAAAAAATACATTATCCGTACCGGATACTCGTTTCATCCGAGTATTCGGCTCCACCCTAGTATTTAGTGAAAGATGCTAGCTAACTATTTATCGCTTGCTTGCGACCGATCTGTCTATCTCCCTAGCAAGCTACTGATATAAAAGAGAGAGATGGAGCTAACTGTTGCTAGCTAGCTACAGTGCCTTCGGAAAGCATTTAGGCCCCTTCAATTTTTTCACATTTTGTTATGTTTCAGCCTTATTCTAAAATGGAATAAATTCATTTTTATTGACACCAATCTACACATAATACTGCATAATGACAAAGTGAAAACAGTTTTTTAGAAATTGTTTTTGCAAATTTAGTAAAAATTCAAATATAAAATTTACATAAGTATTCAGACCCTTAACTCAGTACTCGGTTTAGGCACCTTTGCCAGTGATTACAGCCTTTAGTCTTCTTAGGTATGATTCTACAAGCTTGGCACACCTGAATTTGGGGTATTCCTCCCATTCTTCTCTGCAGATCCCCCCAAGCTCTGTCAGGTTGGATGGGGAGCGTTGCTGCACAGCTATTTTCAGGTCTCTCCAGAGATGTTTGATCGGGTTCAAGTCCGGGCTCTGGCTGGGCCACTCAAGGACATTCACAGACTTGTCCCAAAGGCACTCATGCGTTGTCTGGGTGTGTGCTTAGGGTCATTGTTCTATTGGAAGGTGAACCTTCGCCCCAGTCTGAGGTCCTGAGTGCTCTGGTGCAAGTTTTCATCAAGGATCTCTGCTCCGTTCATTTTTCCTCTATCCTGACTCGTCTCACACATTTCCTGCCGCTGAAAATCATCCCCACAGCATGATGCTGCCACCACCATGCTTCACCATAGGGATGGTATTGACCAGGTGATGAGCGGTGCCTGGTTTCTTCCAGACATGACACGTGGCATTGTGGCCAAAGAGTTCAATCTTGGTTTCATCAGACCAGAGAATCTTGTTTCTCATGGTCTGAGAGTCCTTTAGGTGCCTTTTGGCAAGCTCCAAGCAGGCTGTCATGTGCCTTTTACTGAGGAGTGGCTTCCACCTGGCCACTCTACCATAAAGGCCTGATTGGTAGAGTGCTGCAGAGATGGTTGTCCTTCTGGAAGGTTCTCCCATCTCCACAGAGGAACTCTGGAGCTCTGTCAGGGTGGTCATCAGGTACTTAGTCACCTCCCTGACCAAGGCCCTTCTCCCCCGAATGCTCAGTTTGGCTGAGCGGCCAGCTCTAGGAAGAGAACTGGTGGTTCCAAACTTCTTCCATTTAAGAATGATGAAGGCCACTGTGTTCTTTAGGACCTTCAATGCTGCAGAAACGTTTTGTACCCTTCCCCAGATCTGTACCTCGACACAATCCTGTCTTGGAGGTTTACGGACAATTCCTTTGACTTCATGGCTTGGTTTTCGCTCTGACATGCACTGTCAACTGTGGGACCTTATGTAGATTGTCGTAGCAAAGAGTCTGAATACTTACAGTTGAGGCCAAAAGTTTACATACACCTAGGCTAAAGATATTCAAACTCAGTTTTTCACAACTCCGCACGTTTCATGTTACCATACATTTCTTTTGGAAAGTCAATTAGGGCATTTACTTTGTTCACATCCAAGGTAATTTTAAAACAATCAATTAGAGACAGATTTATTTCAGCTTTAATTCTCTATATCAGAATTCCTGTGGGTAAAATGTTTACATGCACCAAGTTGACTGTCTCTTTAAACAGTCTGGAAAATTCCAGAAATTGATGTAATGACTTTTTAGAAGCTTCTGATTGGCCAGTTGTCATAATTAGGAGTTAATTGGCACCTGTGACTGTTTTTAAGGGCCTACCTTAAGAGCCAATGCCCTTTTGCCCTTGATACCATGGGAAAATCCAAGCAACTCAGCCAAGGCCTCAGAAAAAAAATTGTGGACTTCCACAAGTCTGGTTTCTCCTCAGGAGCAATTTCCAAACAATTGAAGGTGCAGCGAGCATCTGTACAAACAATTGTATGCAAATATAAAAACCTTGGGACCACACAGACACTGCATCGTTCAGGAAGGAGGCACAAATGAACTGCCAGGGCTGAATGACCTTTGGTACGAAAGGTTCAACTGAACCCCAAGACAACAACAAAAGAACTGGTGAAGGAGTTGGAGGCATCAGGTACCAAAGTATCTACATCCACCATCAAGAGAATCCTACATCGCCATGGCCTGAAAGGCTGTCGCGCGAGGAAGAAGCCACTACTCCAAGACCGGCATAAAAAAAACAGAATGAAGTTTGCAGGTGATCCCCAGGATGAAGACCTAGCCTTTTGGAGGAGTGTTCTCTGGTCAGATGAAACAAAAATTGAACTCTTTGGCCATAAAGATCCATAAAGAGTTATCTATGGAGGAACAGCATTCCAACTGTGATGCATAGGGGTGGCAGCATCATGGTGTGAGGGTGCTGGAAAAGGGACTGGTGCACTTCAGAAAATAGATGGCATCATGAGGAAGGAGGATTATCTAGAAATACTGAAGCAACACCTCAAGACATCTGCTAGGAAGTTAAAACTTGGTCACAACTGGGTCTTCCAGCAGGACAATGATCCTAAGCATACCTCCTAAGTTGTAACAAAATAGCTTAAAGACAACAAAGTGAAGGTATTGGAGGGGCCATCACAAAGCCCTGACCTGAATCCCATAGAAAATTTGTGGACTGAACTGAAAAAGCATGAAAAGGCCCACAAACCTGACTGAGTTACACCAGTTCTGTCAGGAGGAATGGGAAAAAATTGCAGCAAAGCATTATGAGAAGCTTGTGGAAGGTTACCCCAAGCGTTTGATTCAAGTTAAGCAATTAAAACGCAATGCCACCAAATACTAACAAAGTGTATGTAAACTTTTGACCCAATGAAAATCTGATATAGTACATAAAAGAAGCTGAAATAAATCTGTCTCTTAGCTATTATTTTAAAATGACCTCTTATGGAAATAAAGCAGATACCCTAGTTGACTTAACACAGGAAATGTATGATGATAAGTTTGAACAATTAATTTCCTTCCTGTGTCTTAACTTCATTTGAATACACATTCCCACACTCTCACTCTGTGACTTCCCACACTCTCACTCTGTAACTGCTTCCCATTGTTAGAGACAAATGGCCACAAATAGAGTTCAATCACTGTTTGTAAGGATATACAATAGTCACAGATCAAAGGGGTGTCACCAGCAGCAGGCCATTTGGGTGTCCCCGGGATGTCTATTGCAATGTATATTTCTGCCTGGGAACGTTTACACATGGCAATCACCACGCCTCTCAACAGAATACTTAAACCCTCACTTGTGGCTGTCTTGTTGAGATTCATATGGACAGGTGCTGTGTTTTGGTCCTCAAGTAGGGCAAGGTCATTTTTCAGTTTTTTACAGATTATGAAAGTGCAGATTGTAAGCTTTCAAATGATGTGTCATACATTGAATTGAAAATAGTTGAAGAAGATATGCTTATTTGAATGTTGGTACTCCTAAAATCAAGTAGCAGAGAAAATCCCCTTGAAAGATCTTAAACTTTTCACACTTCTCACAGGGAGATAATGGGTGGGAACAATAGCTGGTTAACTCCACCCCAACCACTCCCCCACTAGAGTACCTGTCAATCCTTGCCCATTTAGGGGTTACCCTATTTAAAGCTTTATAACTCCAGATGTGAGCACCACAGAGACTAGAAAAATGTCTTAAATGAAGCAATACATTTGTACCATTTATAATACTAGCTTAGATTACTTTATATTCATAATTTTGTAAGTGCCACAAATGCAATGGTCAAGGCAAAAAATCTAAAATGAATTTGCTCCTTTTTTAGTTCGCAATGAAATACTGGGAGATTGCGGGTTAAAGTATACATGTCCTGGATCAAAAACTTCTTGACCACAAGTTCATAAAATCTTAAGGGTGGATATGTAGAACTACTAAAGATCTATGAAGCAAAAACTAAGCAGTGTACCCAGCATCTCCAAATCTACCCAAAATGTCTAAATTATTAACACTGGTCTAAAATAGCTAAGGGTCTAGAAACAAATCCAAAATCTCTCCAAAAAGGAATATAATGCTTTTTGTCCATTGTAAAGCATATGAGCCCCTTATGAAGGTTTAAGATGAAGCATAGATATAATTTAAACAATGCAAAAATATAGTCACACAATGCTGCACAGTACCTAAATGTGTAATAATTAACTATTGTATGTATTTCTATACTCTGTACACTCCTATGATTTCTTGTATGGGAATGGGACGATATGAAGATAATTTTCAGCTGTCCACCACGTTTTGGCAATGTTTCAACACTCTCCTCATCACTGTTGTATGCGTCACAAAAACTATTACACTACTAACTAACGCTTACATTACAGTGTGAAATATCCACATTACATAATACCACTATTATAAATACCTATTTAAAGACACTAAATTTCTAAAATAACGTATATAACCGAAATATTTTGAGCAGTAATACTTACATAGCAATGATGAAATCTTATCTATGTTCAGTAGATGTAAATCAATAACAGTTCTATCCGCTTCTGTTTTGCTCCAGAAAACGATGTCAGATAGGTCTATCAGCAAACATATGGCTTAGCTATGCCCAGAAGTCCTCAATAATAATGGTATTTTCCAAGGAATTACGAAAAATAGTTGACAACGTTTCGTTAGGTCTTTTAATACTACCATATATAGAGCGAATGCAATGGTAAGAAAATGTTCGGTTACGCTAACCTATAAAACGCTATTCCAAAAGCAAAATGAGACATGTTATACATCGTTAGAAAGCTTATACTCTCACCTACTGATTGAGCATCCGCCATTGTAGCAACCTCACACAGTAAACGAACATAGGCTACTACCACACGGCTTTATTTATGGGCGGTGGCTTGACCGAAACTAAAAAATAAGTATTTAGTTACCCTAAAAATGTTGTTTATTCTATTGAGTGACTTCTTCAACACTTTAACTTTCGTAATATGAAAAAAAGGAAAACAGTAAAAAAAAAAAAAAAAAAAACCTTTTTTGCCTCCTAGCGCGATTTCAAGATTTGCGACTTGCGGACCTTTCCTCCAGCACCCGTCACATATACAATAGTCACAGATCAAAGGGGTGTCACCAGCAGCAGGCCATTTGGGTGTCCCCGGGAAGTCTATTACAATGTATATTTCTGCCTGGGAACATTTACACATGGCAATCACCACACCTCTCAACAGAATACTTAGACCCTCACTTGTGGCTGTCTTGTTGAGATTCGTAAGGCTTGGAACGCTTGTCGTGGCACCGTGGCAAGTCTCCCTTTGCGCATCGAAATAAAACCTTTTCAATTGGAAAGTGGTCCTCAGTGTGTTACTGCACCTTTCCCAACTTGGTTCCACATGGGAGAAGATTCCCAACAATGGTAACATGAAATGTGTGGAGTTGTGAAAAATTGAATTTGAATGTCTTTAGCTTAGGTGTATGTAAACTTTTGGCCTCAACTGTATTGGCATGGGCTGTGTGGGTGTATAGGAGACTCCCGACTCATGCAGGTGCCCCAATAAAAAATGAAACTAAGCAGTTGTTCTTCATTTTAGGATAAGACTAGGTGACGCAGCCACCAGCAGTGCTCCTCTCTATGAAAGCAGGACAGAGTAATTCATGTTCACTTTCACCGGACCGAGTAATTAATGTTCACCTTCACACTTTGAAATTCTTGCAGGTTGAACCATGAGGACTCCTGGTAATTTGTGTATTGGTAACATTCAATTACATGTAAGCAGGGGTTAAATTGGGATTTGGGAGGTGGGTGGACCCTGAGATCCGGTGGGAGGTGGGTGAAAAAAGGTACAAACCAATGAATGTCTCAGCTCAAAATAGTTGTATCTTTAATGTATTGTGCACATAATTGTAATTAAAGTTACAATCTCGAAGATTTCCGTTTTGTTCTCTTTGGCGGTACCAATGGCGAGAAGCCGTAATTGCAGGTGTGTTTTTGGACCTCACTTCCCATAGATCCAACTGGATCCAACCAGTGTCGCCTGTGTGACGTCAGTCAGTTGGCACCTGGGCCATGCCAACTATAACACTTACTATTTACTGAATAAAAAATGGTTGTTATAAAAGTAACGTTATGTACATACTCATTCATTGTCTAACATTAGGCTAACCTAAGCTGTCTTTACACTGCCGAGCCGGGTTAAAATGCTGCAGCAGACCTGGGGTAGAATTAGTGATGATCAATTTCCACAAACATTCTTTATCCACCTTTTGCCCGGTATGAACATCTTCACACTGCAGAGAAGAATTTGCGGGATTCGCTGTGGCTCGTGCAATTATGTACCTCGTGCACAATAAACTGTCTTTTTCGTGAACGATTGTTGTGTGATATTTTTTAATCCATACTGCCATATTCTTTTATTTAGTTTTCTCCGGCTTCACATCTTTACACAGAAATCAGACTCGGCTCTGCTCCACCTATACCCCAGCTTTATTCCAATCATTATAATATATTGATGAACTTTATGGCAATGTAAATAACGGTAACGTTAAGGCCAGTTCAGATCAATGATTCGCAATGAGACGAAACGGTTTTAGAATGTTGCAGAGAAAATTGCAGAAGTGTGTTAGTTGCAGAGCGTCTGAAGCTGTTGCCTGGAGTCTCAAAAGACCCACCGTGTCAAATCACCAAGTGCAGTTTTAGAACGTTTACAATCAGACATCTTGGAATTTTGCAAGTTGCATCCAGTCTCGTTGCGAATCATTGATCTGAACTGGCCTTTAGTTAGCTACATTGCAACGTTGCAACAAGGTAGCATTACATTTCGAGAGACAGTTTGCAAGGTCAGTACCGGTCAGTAGCGTTAGCTAGCGTTTTTTCTAATTGTTAGCTGACATTATATTGTGTTAATTACATTAGCTAGCTAGCTAACGCAACATTACCTGATATGAGAGATGGATACTGTGCGCAACGTTGTCTAAACTAATGTTGCCTTTCTTGACATGGTCTGGTAGCTAGCGTTAACAATGTGCAAATAGCTGTGTAATTTAGTAACGTTACATTGCAATCAAATGTAATACGAAATCTACATCAACAAATAATATGACCTCTCATGTTACACAAAAACTTTTTAGGGTTCCATAAGCCCCCCCCCCCCACTTTCTTTGTAACGCTGGCAGACACCAGAAAAAAAGTACGCCACTCACACACAAGTGAGTTGAAGAGTGAGCCTGTTGTGTTAGCTCTGCCTATCCTCTCTGGCAGACCAACCACTCATGGGTGATGGAAAACGCGTCACTAACTATGCGCCGCTTGTGATTTTTTCCCAGGAATGTCGCCACAGACACCCAGTTCTTTAATCATAAATAATAATATAAATTAATATAATAATAGTCTCAATCATCATTGTGTTACCTAATTTGGCGATAGATAGTGACTTAAGACATTTATTTTAATTTCCATTGTGTTAGGGAAATTAAATGATAAATGCGATTTAGAAAAATCAATTTTAATCACTAAACAGTGGCGGAATCTTCCCCTGATTTGACTTGAGTATCAATGCAATTAATCCACAAAATAGGCTATTCAATAGCAATACTATCATATATAGCCAGCTCTCCCCAAATAGGCAGTATTAGCGAGTAGCCTAGGCCTTATAGCCTACATTTATTTTCATTTGCAGTACGAAATTGTGCACATTTTTAATAAACATTATTTGTGGATACATGCACTTGTTTCTCCACACTCGAATTCATGGCAAATCTGCAATGCGTAGATTGTAAATAAAATTGAAGTGCAGGTTTTGTTTTTGCTGGTTATTCTGAATGCTAACACGATAGATAACAGACTGGTGTATCTTGTTTGTTAAGTGTAGACTACTTGGTGATTAAAATTGATTTTTGACGGATAAATTGAATTTATGATTTAATCCCCCTAACACGGTGTGAAGACGCTGTGTGTTAGGCTTGCCATTTGATTAGTCCGATCGTTGGCACGCTTGATAATAAAGGAAAAATTACTGATGAAAACAGGTTGAGATCAATGATTAGTTTGAAGAAAAGTTCTGCGCCCCACCAATTTTCAGCTCACCAGTCGCCGCTGAATAAAACGTTATGTATGTGGGAAATATTCAATCCTAGCTTTGCTGCTGACCAGCAGCCTGCTGATTTTGCCCAAGCAATCAAAGTTGCCGTTAATAACAGCCGGCGTTCGTGAGGGCTGTTTATTCATCTCTCTTTAAAATGTAGCATAGATGAAATTACGTTAGTGAAATTACCTACCGCGTCCGCTTCCAAACAATCAACAATATTTTTCTTTCTGTGCCTGTCTATATAAACGACTGTTCCTCCTGAGTTTTTTTCTTCGGATTTTTGATTGGTTGAGCGAGTAACTGACTAGAGGGAACTCATGGAGCATACGAAAAATGGACTGGATTGCCATAGTTATTTGTAAAACTGCCGGTCAAAATTATTTATTTATTTACCAAAGGTGGGTGGACGCCGTCCACTCGTGTCCACCCCCAATTTAACCCCTGCATGTAAGGCTGACCATTTCGTTGAATGTTACAGACTTTTGTCCTAAGAGTGTTTCACAGGATTACATAACTGGACCTGATCCGCCTGAGGACAAAGAGGAAACATAGCTGGTTGAATCTGGAGACCAGGTCCTGGTGAAAACATAGCAGAAGACATTTTATCCAAATTTGGTCTGGACCACACATAGTTCTGCTCACGATTCCATCAGCTGTTTCCAGTGACCTGAACTCTGGTGTCGTTCCACATTACACGGTTGAGAAAATACAAGGGTGAGGCCCAACACTGGGCACAATAATGCTCATCTACCCTTCTGGCCCCTGGGCGCTATTTCTCTCTTTGCGTGTCTCCATTCAGACACACGTTTCCACAGTACAAGAATGTGCACCAACCCTGCAGGCTGCAGTTGGATCTGGGATGGCCTCACAGCTATTAAACACAAGGACATGTTTGACATTATGTTGTAATGTTGGACATTTTGTCATTATGTTGTCATTTTGTATTAATCTGGAAGGATCTGAGAGTGTGGGTTGATACAGGATTAGGTTGCGAGGAGGCAATAAAAGTATCAAAAAAGTTTTACATTAATTAGGATAAAACTGCTGCAGGACAGGAGGAAGATGATTGTCCCACTTCGAAGTCTATATACAAATATGCCATTCAGCCAAGAGGTGAGGCACATGTGAGATGCAGCCCTCCAGAGAAGCCTGGCACATGCCCTAAATTGTATAGTGGACCTAAAATTTGACTGTCCTCTGAAGGAGAGCCTCTGCCTGCCCTAGTAGCTGTATCAATCAGACACTCTCATTTAATCATTAAAATGTATCATATCATTTGGCCTAAAATTGTTCAGTTCGGCTATCTTTGCTATAGAGTTGATGTAATTAGGAAACATAGGGATCTGATATTGCAGGATGGGTGGGAGCCACTGGGTCAACAGCAAATGCCATTTCAATGGCTATAAAATAATTGAGATTAGGCTGACAAAAGGAGGACTACTTTCTTACCAAGCTACTCTTGTTTTACTTCTGCTATTCATGATACTAGGGATGTGATCAGTTTCGCTCCAGCATTTGCTTGAAAACAGTATAGAACTGGCATGGCATTCATCATGGAGGTGGTAGCTTTGATAGGTGACCTGCTTGCATCACATGTACCAGGTTGGGTGCGGTCAGCAGTGCTGGCTCCCTGGGTGGCAGCCAAGGAGGGGTCCCTGTCAGTAGTCGGTGCCTGCCACGAGGGTGAGACCAATCTGGATGGGGTGCCAATTCCAGTAAAGCAGAAACCTATACTGAAGGCACAGCCTATACACCCGCTTACTTTCCCACATGCAGTGGTCATGCGTGATTGCTTAAATCGCCTGGAGCAATAGCAGTCAGAACCAATGCTACCACTTGGTGTGGGTTGGGTTTGAAAGTTTGTACTGTGGCCAAAAGCTTTGCGCAATTCCTAACACTTCCTACTGCACTAATCCAACTGGCACTTCTACCACTATCGGCTCTATTCTAGTCACTCCTGATGTCTCCACTAACACCTCTGTTCCAGCACTTGATAGCTGGGTGTTGAACCCCAATATCACAATGCAGCTAAAAAGGCAACAACTGTGACCCAATGGCTAAAAGGTACTAAACTTTCTGGGAGTAGTGTCCCTTGCGGATGGCTTTGGGTGGTAATAGCGCACCTGGTGACTCAGTATTGTTACTTTTGTTTTGGTTCTTAGTATGTACCGTACGTTTAATTATTACATTAACAATTATATAACCTATATAACCTTATATAGCATTATATAACCTGCTCCAATCTGACCAATTCTCTTGCAAATGGTGAAATGAGTTGAGTTTAAATGGTGGCAGTTGGGATGCTAGCCCACTGCCAATACAAATTCGGGGAATGATAGTTTTGAACAATTAAGGTTAGCTTTAAGTTGCTTTCTGGGTCTCAATACACACACCCACACACTCTGGAACAGCTTCCCATTGTTAGAGACAGATGGCCACATAGAGTTCAATCATTGTTTGTAAGGATGTACAATAGCCACAGATCAAAGGGTTGTCACCGGCAGCAGACCATATGGGTGTCCCCGAGAAGTCTGGTGAAATGTATTCCTTCCAGGGAATGTTCACACTTGGCAATCACCGCACCTCTCAGTAGAATACTTAAACCCTCACTTGCGGCTGTCTCATTCAGATTCGGACGGAGCACTTGTCGAGGCACCATGGCGAGTCCCCCTTTGCGCATCATAATAAAATCTTTTCAATTGGAAAGTGGTCCTCAGTGTGTTATTTCACTGGTCCTGACTTGGTTCCACAAGGGAGAAGATTCCCAATAATACATACATTACATATAATCTGAAACCATTTTTATTTATACCTATTATACAGAATAATCATTATAATATTTTTTAGTAAACAATACATTTCACACAAATATCTGTAGTCAACTGTGCACACCACAGGAGTGGTCATAAGAAGATGACCAAAATGACACCATGCCTGTATGTAGCTTTTCACAGAATCCTAGGAAGTGTCTGGGCTCTAAAATGAAAGGTGACAATCAAGGAAAAATAGAAACACTGTTTTATTTATCAGCAGCCATGGAGACAAATTAGAAAATTAATGGGACATCTGGACAACGACCTCCTATCTGATTGCATGGAATCTGTGAATTTGGCCACAATGAAAGGACAAGTAAGGCACACCTACAAAAACACAAAGCAGTGAAAGTGGCCATATACAACTGACTGCCGTCCCATGCACAAAAAACAAGGCCAAGGTGTAGTTTTTTTTTTACAGTAAAGTGTAGTGTCATTTAAAACAAGCACATCAGACAACGACTATCATTAAGCACACCTGTATTCACCAAATTTTCTCTTTTATACATTATTTTACATTTGTGGCTTTTTTGCAGACAAAAATTAACACTATCATTATGGTAGTAATGAAAAAAAAAAGTGCACTCTGACACTGCACAATGAACTGCATTGTCCCTGGGAGAAGGAGTAGAGGAAATTAAGAAGGAAAAGCCCATGGTATTGAAGAGGTGTGTATGTGTTTGTATATACAGCGCCTTCAGGAAAGTATTCAGACCCCTTCACTTTTTCCACATTTTGTTACGTTAAAGCTCATCAATCTACACACAATACACCTTAATGATAAAGTGAAAACAGGTTTAGAAATTTTTGCTGATTTATTAAAAATAAAAAACTGAAATATTACATTTACATAAGTATTCAGACCCTTTACTCAGTACTTTTGTTGAGGCACCTTTGGTAACGATTACAGCCTCGAGTCTTCTTGGGTATTATGCTACAAGCTTGGCACACCTGTATTTTTGGGGTATTTCTCCCATTCTTCTCTGGAGATCCTCTTAACCCCTTAGCGCACAAGCCAAATCTTGCCAATCCTTGCCCATTTAGGGGGTACCCTATTTAAAGCTTTATAACTCCAGATGTGAACACCACAGAGACTTGAAAAATGGCTTAAATGAAGCAAGACATTTGTACAATTTACAATACTAACGCTGATTAGTATATATTCATAATTTTGGAAGAAATAAAGTGCCACAAATGTAATTGTCTAGACAAAAAATCTAAATCTAAAAATTTGTACTTTTTTAGTTTGCAATGAAATACTGAGAGATTGCATATATACAGGAGGTTAAACTATACATGTGCTGGATCAAAAACTTCTTGACCACAAGTTAATAAAATCTAAGGGTGGATATGTAGAACTACTATAGATGTATGAAGCAAAAACTAAGCAGTGTACCCAGCGTCTCCAAATCCATCCAAAATGTCTAAATTATGCATTGCTGTGAATGACAACATATTCACGTATTTCACTACAAATCAACTGTTTTGACTCAAATCACTGTTGCATCATTTCCAAGTCGGAATTACAAGCTTTCAGTCAGTACAGTGGTCTACAATATCTAGGTGTCCAGAAACATATCCAAAATCTCTCCAAAATTAAATAAGATGCTTTTTGTCCATTATAAAGCATATAAATGAGCCCCTTATAAAGTTTTAAGATGGAACATTGTGATCAGGTAAAAATATAATGCAGAAATATTGTCACACAATGCGGTACAGTACCTAAATGTCTAATTAACTCTTGTATGTATTTCTATACTCTGTACTCTCGTATGTTTTCTTGTATGGGAATGGGACGACATGAAAACAATTTTCAACCGTCCACCACGTTTTGGCAATGCTCCAACTCTCACGTCATCACTGTTGCATGCTTCACAAAAACTATTACACTACTAACGCTTACATTACAGTGTGAAATATCCACATTATATAATACCACTAACCTATTTAAAGACACTCAATTTAAAAAATAACGTATATAACCGGAGTATTTTGAGCAGTAATACTTACATAGCAATGATGAAATCTTATCTGTTTTCAGTAGATAGAGACAGAGACAGGAAATCAATTATATAGTTCTATCCGCTCCTGTCTTACACCAGAAAACGATGTCAGCTAGGTCTATCAGCAAACATACGTCTTAGCTATGCTCAGAAGTCCTCAATAATAATAGTATTTTCCAAGAAATTCCGAAAATAGTTGACAACGTTTCGTTAGCAGCGCCTTTGTTTTACTGCTACCATAGAGTGAATGCGTAATTGAATGCGATGATAAGAAAAATTCCAGTTACGCTGACCTATAAAAAGCTATTCCAAAAGCAAAATTAGAAATGTTATATTGTTAGAAAGCTTATACTCTCACCTACTAAATAAATGAATTGTTAGTCAAGCCAGACTGTACTAAAAACGGCGACAACGCCATAAACAACACCTGTGGTATTACACACAGCTATTTTGGAAGATACCCAGTCATCACAAATGCGTGTATATTTCACAAAGGGATTGTCCAAGACAATGAATGACCACTCAGTCTCAAAAGGGATATCTCTACGCGTAAAACCAATGGTAAGGTTGTATATTTATTCAATATTTAGTCCCAGATATTGACTGTAGAATGACATGGTATCATTTAAAAAAACTTTTTCTTGTTTATTTCGTTATTGAGTGAGCAGCGTTTTCACTGCTGTATTGGCATATCTTAGGGCTATTGTCGGGTTTATCTTGTTGCTATGGTGGGAGGGTATGCTGGGTGGGAGGGTGTAGTTGCAGATGAGACTGCAGGGAGGGGGGCGTGTTAAATTAATGACCAGAGCGACAATGGTGGCGCTGCGAAACTCCGTATTTGGCATAGTTGTCGTGTATCGTCTACTAATGAAACTAAAACAATGCGTTTCTGTTTTTAACTCATACTTTGGTTGCAGTAGCACCGAATGTCTGAGTTCAGTAATCTCGGCATGCCGGCGGCCCAACCACTAGGGGCTTTGTGCTAAGAAGTTCATCTCTGTCAGGTTGGATGGGGAGCGTTGCTGCGCAGTCATTTTCAGGTCTCTCCAGAGGTATTCGATCGGGTTCAAGTCTGGGCTCTGGCTGGGCCACTCAAGGACATTCACAGACTTGTCCCAAGGGCACTCCTGCGTTGTCTTGGCTGTATGCTTAGGGTCGTTGTTCTATTGGAAGGTGAACCTTCGCCCCAGTCTGAGGTCCTGAGCGCTCTGGTGCAGGTTTTCATAAAGGATCTCTCTCTACTTTGCTCTGTTCATCTTTCCCTCAATCCTGACTAGGCTCCCAGTTCCTGTCGCTGGAAAACATCCCCACAGCATGATGCTGCCACGAACATGCTTCACTGTAGGGATGGTATTGGAAGATGGTATTGGAACTCTGGAGCTCTGTCAGAGTGGTCATCGGGTTCTTAGTCACCTACCTGACTAAGGCCTGTCTCCCCCGATTGCTCAGTTTGGCCAGGCAGCCAGCTCTAGGAAGAGAACTGGTGGTTCCAAACTTCTTTCATTTAAGAATTATGGAGGGCACTGTGTTCTTTGGGACCTTCAATGCTGCCAAAATGTTTTTGTACCCTTCCCAGATCTGTACCTCAACACAATCCTGTCTCAGTGGTCCACGGACAATTCCTTTGACTTCATGGCTTGGTTTTAGCTCTGACATGCACTGTCAACTGTGGGACCTTATATAGACAGGTGTGTGCCTCACCAAATCATGTCCAATCAATTGAATTTACCACCAATCTAGTTGTAGAAACATCTCAGGTATGATCAATAGAAACAGGATGCATCTGAGCTCCATTTTGAGTGTCATAGCAAAGGGTCTGAATACTTATATAAATGTGATATGTCATTTTTTTATTTTTAATAAATTTGCAAAAATTTTTAAAAACCTGTTTTTGTTTTGTCATTATGGGGTATTGTGTGTAGATTGATAAGAATAAAAATGAATGTAATCAATTTAAAATAAGGCTGTAATGTAACAAAATGTGGTAAAAGTGAAGGGGTCTGAATACTTTCCAAAGGCACTGTATGCATGTGTGAATACAAAATTTCCATATCAGTGTAATAACAAAAAATAAAATATTTGTACCAAGGGACCTGCAATTACAAACAAACAAGCTCCTCTTGAATGAGCCTGGTGATGGGCTAGGGTACAGGCTTTTCTGGTCCAAGTGGAAATGAGAAAAGGCAAGCAACTAGAATGGAAACAAATATAAAACAGGCTTTTCAGAAGTGCTTATCTGGACTCTGCAGTGTGAATACATGTCCAAAAGGAGCACAATGTCCCAGGAGCACAATGAGTGAGGCCTCTAATGATAATCAAAGGGTCATGTCTGCTAGAGACACTCCTATTAGCAAGCAATACCAACTGACCATGGTTAGTGCTTCACTGATATACCTGCAGCACTGGTAAATAAGCACATAAACAGGAAACCAAAAATCTCACTTACATATCCCATTTACCATGCAATGTCGTGAAAAAGTTACCCCTTCCTCATTTCCTCTATTATTGCATGGTTGTCACATTTGGACAAAATGTAATATTAGACAAAGGGAACCATATTAAAAACAAAAACTCATTTTTTTTTTATTATTAAATTTATTTCATGAAAAAAGTCATCAAACACCCATATAACCCATGTGAAAAAGTAAACTTAATGACACACTCTTAAACTTGGACTGGTTGCACCACCTTTAGCAGCAATAACTGAAACCAAATACTTCCTATAATTAGATATCAGATGCTTTGCTGCCCCAGGACCATCCAGGTCCTGGGGCAGCAAAGCATCCCCATACCATCATACTACCACCATCATGTCTGACTGGTCTGATGTTCTTATTGTGAAATGCTGTATTTGCTTTATTCCATACACAATGGGACCTGTGTTGTCCAAAACGTTCCAGTTTTGACTCATCTGTTCATAGAACATTATCCCAAAAGGTTTGTGAATCATCCAGGTTTTTTGCAAATGTGAGATGAGCATTTATGTTTCTCTTGGATAGTAGTGGTTTCCGCCTTGCTACTCTCCCATGAGTCCTGTTTTTCTCCAGTCTCTTCTTACTGTGGAGTCATTAACACTGACTTTAGCTGAGGCTAGAGAGGCCTGCAGTTCTTTGGATTTTCTTCAGCGATCTTTTGTGACCTCCTGGATGAGTTGTCACTGTGCCCTTGGAGAAATTTTGTCAGGCTGGCCACTCCTAGGAAGATTTACCACTGTTACAAGTGTTCTCTATTTCGGAAATAATGGCACTCACTGTGGTGTGCAACCCTTTCCAGACTGATATATTTCAACAACTGATATATTTTCTCATCTCTTCTGGAATTTCCTTTGAACGTGGCACAGTGTGCTTGTAGAAACTTTGTGGTGACTACATCACTCTGAATGTAAGTTTCAATATGAATGGGTCTTAAATTCAATCGGGCTGGCTGCAATCAATCTTGGCTGTGTTCAATCAGCTGAATCCAATAATCAAGTAAATTTGGTTAATTGGTTGATTGAGTAACTAAGGGGTCAATTACTTTTTCACGTGTGATATGGATGTTTGATAACTTTTTTCATTAAATAAATGAAATAATAATTTTAAAAATGTGTTTTACGTTTACTCAATCTCCCTTTGTCTAATATTAATTCCATTTTGTCTAAAGATGCAAAAGCACCCAGCGTGACAAATATGCAATAATAGAGGAAATCAGGAAGGCGGAAAATACTTTTTCATGTCACTGTATATCCAGTCTGCATACATCATGAAAGAATCACCAAATTTTGTCTTTAAAAAAAGCAATGCAAAAAATGACATTCCATTTTCTACAAACAAGAAACTCAGTAAAGTCCACTAATAATTTATAAGGGAGTGGATCAAAAGCCTGTGTCAATGCTTCTGTATCTCATAAGCAATGTCTGAGGAGACAAATCTCAAGCTGAGAGTGCAGCCAATCTTCAAAAGAAGAAATCAAACAGAACGGCACCACAAATTAAAGAAAGAGTCTCACAGGACACAATGTTGGCAAACATTCACAAAGCCATCTTTGGTGCAGACCCTTTTTGATCATATAACCTGCTTTCACAGCGATCACAATATCTTTTATTCTTGATTTTCACTTTAGATCTAATATACAATAGCCATAATTGTTTCCAATGTAACCAAATCAATGTGGGTTTCAGAGGAATGCTGTGATCAGACTTATATTTAACAGTGCCAAATTAATCTGGCTACATTAGCAGTAAAGGCACCATATACAGCTATGCTAGCCTGCGTCTATGCTGAAGCAGACCCATACCGTCATACTAGCCAATAGACAGTGGCTATCTTTGTACCCACAAATACCTCCTCTCAGTCCCTGTGATCCCAGGCCAAATTCCACAAGATTCCAATCCTTTTAGTTCACAATGGAACTGTAACAGGTGTTATGAGTAGGTACCAGTGCATGTATGTGGTATACGAAAGGATTGGAGTTCTTAGGTGAAGTGTGCAGGAAGTTCTCAGCCCTGCAGCTCCTCGAAACACGTGTCACACACACGCACTGGCTTCTTGGATGACGGTGTTAAGGCATTTTTGGAAGAGCACTCGCCACAGAAAATATTCCCACAGTGTCGACAGTGATGCTGCAGTAATGAACAGTGAGAGGACAAACATACAGGCAGGCAGTGAGTGCTAGGGAGTGGATGGATAACCATATTCAGGAAAGGTCAGCACTCAATGTTTTTAGATAAGGCAAAAAGATTCAAATGATCCAGCAAATTGCTTTGTTTCAGCAGATTGCCTTCATTAAACTATATTATAAAGGCAATGAAGAAGGTACAGTTGTATTCGCGAAGATGGTTCAACACACCATGATCATTGGAAGATTGATAAACTGTATGTGTTGAGTGAGTATGGTCAAATTGTGTTCGAGGTGCTTACCTTCCTGACAGTTACGGAAAACCCTTTCCCACAGGACATGCAGTTCTGCACTTCGTGATCCTCTGCCCATTTGCGCGTCAGATTCTGGGACTGTTTTATCTGCAGGGGCAGACATGTCATCACTTAACAGCGACTGCTGTATTTGCAGTCACATCATTGATCAGTCAGTCTCTCCAACCTGTAGGGACTGGTTCTCCCTGCCCAGCTCTTGCATGGCAGCCGTGGTATCATCCAGTTTGCGCCGCGTCTCCACTACTTTGGCCTGAAGCTTCTCCATCTCGCCTTCGCCTTTTATGCACCTGAAATGCAACATAGTAATTCCAGAGACGTTCTGGATACACTGTCTGACAAAATTCCTCAGGTTTAGATTGCACTTGAATAGTAACATCTCAATTGTATCATCTGTCAGGAGTATAAGATACTTCCCACTGGGGCTCCCATTTGGAAAAATTATGCAAACATATCTTTGTATCCTTGCATATTTAGTAGATGACTTTTACCTGGCATGCCAATAGCCAGCTCACCTCTCCAACAGGGCACGTCGTTCATCCTGATTGTTCTGCACAGTGGCCTCTAACACGGCGATTTCTCCTCGCAGTTCATCAGTCTGCTTTTCCAACTCACCAACACGCCGCTGGCTGCTCTGCCACTCGCGCTTCAGTGTGGCCATGTTTTCATTAAGTGCCATCACCTGCATTGACAGTCTGGACTTCGCCTCTTCATGACACTTCACAAGCTCCGCCTTTGCTTTCAGCTCTGTCTCCTGAAGAGGGAGAGGGAGGGAGGGAGGGAGACAGAGAGAAATTTATCAATGCACAACGTGACTATGAGAGGTTGATAATGAGTTTTGTGTTTGAAGTGGATGGTGGCATATGAAGGCGATGTCTCATGAGCAGCCCTCTCATTTCTAGTCTTCTGTGAGGCAATGATTGATGGTGACATAACATACAGGTCTGCATGCAAAGGTACACTTTGCAAGCTTGATACTCTTTACCATTCTGCTATCTGGTTTGCCACAAATGCCCCCTTCAAAACACACCACTGCACGCTTTACTCTATGGTCAACTGGCCCTCCCTTCACACCCGTCGTAACATTCACTGGCTTACTCTCATTTATAAGACCCTTCTCGGTCTATCACCTCCCTACTTATGTCATCTGCTGCAACCTATGTTTGTCACACACAACACCCGGTCCTCACTCCATATCCAATTAAAAATTCCCAAAACCAACACCTCCCTCGGTCTTGCATCATTTCAATCCGCTGCTGCCTGCGACTGGAATGCTCTGCAGAAAACTGTAAAACTGGATAAATTAGCATAGCATAGCTTATATTGTTTGTAGTACAGTAACTTGGCGTCATTTTGATATCAATACTTTTAATGGCAGGCCTAGATTTAGCCAGTTTGAATGAATAGACAACCTGCCTTGCCTGATCTATCCAGAACAGTCATGTGTGAAAAGACTCGACAGAATATTTCCCTTTAGGGGATCTATGTGTGGCATTCAACTTTCCTATTCGAAGTCTGTAAGGTAAGGTAATTTTAACTGTGATAAGAAGGGGGTGGGGTGTTTATCCATAGATGTGCTCACCCTGTGTAATTCTGTGCCCAGCTTGGGCCCCACCTTTATAATTTGTCTGGACACTCCACTGCTACTGAGGAGACAAGGCGATGCCATTTATCAATTAAGACTACAGTTAGGGACAGGGCAAATGAATTTGCCAGCGATTTTAAAAAGGATTATTCTGTACAGTTTGTCGAAACTCATATATTAGCCTACCTCAGGTGAAAGATGCTGCTGTAGCATCAAAAACAGAAAGGAGAGTGGTTTAGGTTTAGGGTCTTGCTCTTGATTACTGCTCTTGCTCAATTGCTCGTGTCTGACACGCACTTCCTGTTCATGGTGGAAAGAGTGAGGGGAAGGAGTCTGGTGGTGTTTGGAAAAGTTTGTTACAGGATTGTTTTGTGCTTTCAAGTATGTATTTGATATTAGTTTGAATTTTTAAAACCCACATTGTCAGGAAGGTAAGACTGTTTTGCTAATGTGAAATTCTTTGTTGCTGTTAAGGGGCAGGAGGGGAATTAGCACATTTTTTCCCTTCTGTTAAGCACTCGGCTAGAAAACTAGCTGGTTAGCTAATCTGGACACCTTGCTGACTGAAGGTTGGTTCAGTTGGTGAGGTTTTTTGCCTCCCAGGAGCAAAATGCAACTGTAGTTAGATAATTTGCCTTTATTGATATGTGCTAACGTGAGCTGTAGATTTTATAATCTGATTCTGGATAAATTTTGGTTGTATTTTGTCCTGAGATATAAATAAAAATATTACCTAGCACAAGGATTCCTTCAGTTCTTGTAATTAAGTAAAAGCTAGCTAAGTTCGTTTATTATAACACAATTGATTCCATATTCCTGGTTTGTTATTTTTTGTGCTATTAATTCAACACTTAACATTAGTTAAG
This sequence comes from Anguilla anguilla, assembly GCF_013347855.1. Lineage (NCBI taxonomy): Eukaryota > Metazoa > Chordata > Actinopteri > Anguilliformes > Anguillidae > Anguilla > Anguilla anguilla. The sequence goes on from NC_049207.1 coordinate 29,948,189, forward strand.
TGTTGAATTAATAACAGTTAAAAGTCCTTTTTTTCCTCTTCAGTGTCTCCTGCTAATTGTCTGGAGCCACCCACACATTTTTAAGTTGTGGTCTTGGTCTCTCCATCTTGGCAGTAACTTAATCTAGACTAAGGGAGAAATAGGCTGATTGATATGGGGTAAAAATGTGGCCAAAGCTGTGAGGGTTGCAGGATAATCGCACTTCTGGAAAACAATTTTCAGGGGGAGTTTGCCAGCCACCATTGCCGATTGGTTGAGCACCCCAAGAGCAAGATCCTTGATTTCAAGGGCTAGCTTGCTGGAATCCACAGTTCACAATTGGTAGTAGCATGGCCTTTAAGGAAATGGTGTGGACACTACAGCTGGGAAGGGGGGGAGAACTAGAGCAGGCAGGGAGACAGTTGGGTGACCATAGTGCGCAAGTGTAGAAAAGGGCATGCACACCACACAGAGGCGACAGAGTCCAACCAATTCCAGCCCTTGCAGGAATTCGACCTGGCCCTTGACCCTGAGAGTGGGAGGACTGATGAGCTACTGGACACCAAGATGGCTACATCCTCCCGGAAAAGGGAGTTGGTGATAGTGGGGGACTCAATTATTAGGAGAATAGACAGCATAGTGTTGTTACTTTGCAGGAATCCCATACAGTGGTGTTGCCTGCCTGGTGCCCATGTAGGAGATATCCTGGAGCTTGCGGACAAACTCCTGGCCTGAGTGGGGAAGGATCCAGTGAGGAACCAAAGACAAAGGTACGGTTAGGTTTAAGGTTCTGCTGGACAAATTTATGGAGCTAGCAGAAAAGATTAGGAGCAGAACCTTCATTGTAGTTTTTTCTGGGATGCTACCGGTACCATGTGCAAGCAGAGGGTAGCAAAGTTTTATTTGGAGGTTTAACACATGGCTACAAACCTGGCATAGGAAAGAGGGGTACAGGTTTATGGGGCACTGGGACTCCTTTTGGGACAGGGGTGACCTGTACAAGCATGACGAGCTGCGACTGAACCGAAGGGGTACTGCTGCACACTGGGCCAACGTATGCTTAGGGGAGCACAGGATTATTTAAAGTAGGGAATTGGGGGGCAGGGAGGTCAGCGAGTGAAAAGGGTAGGTGTAGTGGATGGAAGCTCTCGCAGTTGGCATTCCAATTCATCCCAAAGGTGTTTGATTGGGTAAAGGTCAGGGCTCTGTGCAGGCCAGTCAAGTTCTTCCCCACCAAACTCAGCAAACCATCTCTTTATGGACCTTGCTTTGTACACGGGGGCATTGTCATGCTGAAACATGCCAGCTCCTACACGCCATCTTGACCACTCCGCTCTGCTGCAGCAGGGCGACTTGCACCCCCTGAATGGTTCTTGCTTGTCCCTACCACAGAGCTTCTCCACAGGGAATGAACTCCCTGTTCCTCTATGAGCCACTCAGTCATTGCCCATCTACTGCCGTGGTCTGATGACTCATCTCTTCAGACCATACCTGGACTAACTATCACCACTCTGTGGGGCACTCCCAATCTGGGTTAATTTTTCACTTAATCCATCTACTTCGTTCCTATAGCACTTTCATGTTACATGTATCTCCTGTTGCCACTTTCATGTTACATGTACCTCCATCCAGCACATATATTGTACTTTGTATCATTATCTTGATGTTGTAGCCTGTCATGCCTCCTAGTTTGTCTTAGCCTAGGTTAGGTCAGAGAGTAATGTTTATTGTGTGAACTGGACTTCATGTGTTCATGGCTATGAATAACTGTTACAAAATGAGTATTGTACCTTATTGGACCAGTGTTTTGTAGTTGTTCCAATGACCTTCGGTATGCACTTATTGCACGCCGCTTTGGATAAAAGCGTCTGCCAAATGAATGTAATGTAATGTCTGAAACAGGAAAGGGTCTTCCAAAATGTTACCACAAATTTGGAAGTGCACAAATCTCTAGAATGTCATCGTATACTGTAGAAATAAGATTTCTCTTCACTGGAACTAAAGGGTCTAGTCTAAAACCATGAAAAACAGCCCAGACCATTATTCCTCTTCAACTTTACAGGTGGCAAAATTTGGGCCAGTACAGTTGGCACACTGCATTTTGCTAAACCCAGATTTGTCCATCAGACTGCCAGATAGTGAATCATGATTCATTACTCCAGAGAACACATTTCCACTGCTCCAGAGTCTAATAGCAGTGTGCTTTACACCATTCCAGCCAATACTTGGCATTGCGCATGGTGATCTTAGGCTAGTGTACAGCAGCTCTGCCATAGAAACATTTCATGGAGCTCTTGACGAACAGTTCTTGCGCTGATGTTGTTTCCAGAGGTAGATTGGAACTCTAGTGAGTGTAGCAACAGAGGATAAATGATTGTTCTCGCTATACACTTCAGAACTTGGTGGTCCTGTTCTGCTTGTGTGGCCTACTGCTTCATGGCTGAGCTGTTGTTGCTCCTGTATGTTTTCACTTCACAATAACAGCACTTACATTTGACTGAGGCAGCTCTAGCAGGGCAGAAATTCAACAAACTGAGTTGTTGGAAAGGTGGTAGCCCATGACAGTGCCACATTGAAAGTCACTGAGCTCTTCAGGGTCTGAGACCCATTCTTCTGCTAATGTCTATTAATTGAGATTTCATGGCTGTATTCTTGATTGTATACACCTGTTAGCAATGGGTGTGGCTGAAATAGCTGAAACCACCAATTAGAAAGGGTGTCTGCATACTTTTGTAAATGCAGTGTACCTCAGAACCAGGTAACAGTAGTCTAACATTTTATGCAATCCTGTTGTTATAAACTACAACAGATAACCAGAAAATAAATAAATATGTGTATAGCAATGCACACCTTAAATTGTTTTAGATTTTCATTGATTCATTGAAAATGAAAATGAAAAATTGAAAGCCACTGCAAGCAAAGTGTCTAAAATGATCTGATTTCTCATCAGTAATCTGGCTGTCATCGATACTGTTTTCAGCACTGCTCTGACAGGCGCTTAATGGCACACCTCAATCGTTACTTTTTGCAAGAACCAACGTGTCATGCCCCGTCCAGCTTTACACAGTCACATTATGAAATAAGTGCACTTGAGACCTAGAAAATGTACTGGGACATTTTAAATTTCATAAACACATTTGATAGACTACGTACAATAATATAAAATTGATGGAAAACAGAATGACATGGGACCTTTAAACATGGTGATAAATTGGGAGAAAAGCAAACTGACAACCAACCAATGCACCTAACTCCTTGGCTTCAAGGTAGACTCATGCCAGATGTGAATGAAATTAACATGCCCAACATTATTACACACGTTTTAAAAAATTCCAGCCAGGGAAGAGAATACAGGTTCCACTCCTAGGCCTCACGGCCTTAGCAGTGATGGCTGTGCCATTGGGTCTCCTGCATATAAGAAGTGGTTCTTGACCCTGAGGGCCCACCCCAGACAGGACAGCACATGCAGGCTGAAGTGTGTCTCAAAGGTGTTGGCAAGCATTGACCCCATGGACAAACTAATGCTCTCCAACTGGGCCCTATCACGCATCAACTTGTTATCACAACATCAAACCAGGGATGAGGGGCCATGTGGGAGGGATGGATGGTGAGAGGCCTGTGGAGGGGTACACAGGTCTGTCTCCATATAAACATACTGGAACTATATGCAGGTTGTCTAGCTGTAAAACATCTCCCCCTCAATAAAGACCACCATTTCCTTGTCAGGACAAACAACCACACTGCGGTAGCATGGACTAACCACCTGAGGGCCCTCCGCTAAACAGTTATGTACCACCAGGCATAGCGCAATATTCAAACCCTACATGCCAGCCAGATCCCTCGTTCTGCTACCTCAGGACGCCTAGCACCTCCCCCTCTTCGCACCTGCACTTCCAGAACACGTCTCCTGTCTGTCCTGGCCCCACAATGGTGGAATGACCTCCCTGTGGAGGTCAGAACAGCTGAGACACTGACCCATTTCAAACGACGACTGAAGACTCATTTCTTCAGGCTGCACCTCTCCCCATCCCTCCCTTCCCCCCTGTAAATGACTAAGCTTAGGTTGTAACTAGGCAGCTGTTTCGTAGGTGACTTAGGTGCATTAACTGTCTTAACGACTACTTGTATTTTTTCCATAGATTGCGTTGTTGCCGTTCTCGTTGTTAGTGTTAATCATTTTAACCATCAGGGTCCAAGTTGAACTATGCGGTTGTTCCCTGCACTTGGACCGGTACTTCTCTCTAGGGGTTTCGTCATACTTGTTCCTGGTTATGGTTATACACTTTGTTGTACGTCGCTCTGGATAAGAGCGTCTGCCAAATGCCTGTAATGTAATGTAATGTAATGTAGCCCCATCAGCTAATAGTGAGGATATTCAGTTTTGAGAAGGAAATGTCAATAAGCATCCTTTTACCCCCCCCCCCCCCCGGACACACACACACGCGCACACACACACATTTTGAATCTGTGGAGGCACGCCACCTGTATTGCTAATGTCCAGTCAAAGCCCTTAACAGTGGAAATTGCCTTTCTTGCATATTGTAAAGGAGTTTGAATGAAAAGCTAAAGGGGGCATATCCCAACGATATAGGTGACGTCCCGTTCTCTCCCACAGAGAATCTAACACGGTGCCCATGTTACAATTTATTTATTGTTCTGTATGCAACACAATTGTTCCAAACAAACTAGCCACCATGTTAACAGATTTAGATTTAAGACACTCTATTTGCTACTGGATTTTTGACTTTTTAACACAGAGAGAACATGTAGTGATAACTGATAATTACACCTCATCTCCAATGGTTCTGAATATAGGCATGCCCCAGGGATGTGTGCTTGGTCCACTTTTATATTCACTTTGCACTCATGATTGCATTGCAGAATATAACAGCACTGCATCATTAAATTTGCCAATGATACAACATAGATAGGACGACAACAGAATAACAACAAGTCTATTATAGAAAGGAAGTTTTACTTAGTGGTGTACTGACAGTAACATTGACCTTAATGTCACTAAAACAAGGAGATTATTGCTGATTTCATAACAGACTGGAATACACACACCTATGTTATGTTCTAGCATGTTATATGTTGTTGTATAATTATTATAATTATTATTGTTATTATTATTTTTATTAACATTGTTTTTCATGTTGACATCTCTATTTGTTGGTTGTGTGTGTGTGTGTGTGCGCGCCTGTCTGTTTTATCTGTCGTCCCTGCTGGTCAGCGTCTGCCTATCGGGGGTTCCCCCCCCCCCCCCCCCCGGCTCCTGTTTTCCCCTCTACTCCATCAGGTGAATCCATCCATAAACTTTTCCAATCAGCTGTCGGTCGGGATTGGTGGACTAAGTGGCGAATCGCACATTAAAAAAAAAAAGCATTTGGCATTGCCCACATCCCAAAGACAACCCTACCGTTAAGACACTGGTAGGTTTTACAGATCTACAAAAAGAGAGCATTCATTAGATGCATAATGGTATGGGATGGAAATTGTTATAACATGGATTGAAAATTGATAAAGCTGTGCGACAGAACAACAAATTATTGGTATAGAGCTGCCCTGCATAGGTGACATTTGTTTCATTAGGTGCCGTGACAGGGCCCAGAAGATAGTAGCAGACCCTAGCCATCTGAGAAATGGCCCGTTTACTTTGCTCCCATCAGTCACTACCACTTGGAGTGCAACCCAGATAGACAGGCAAAGCAAAATTTTATACACAAACAGATTCAGAGACAGGTTTTACTCTGATACTGTTTGGTATTTGATTCAGCAACACCACAACACTTAATTAACTACAGAACTTTTTTATTTTTTATTGTATATTGTCTAAGGTGTTCATGTGTTTTATATCTTTCAAATGTCCTCAAATGATGACAGGCTCATTACTAAGACTTCCAATACATTTTATACAAATGGCAAATAAACTGCTTGAACTTGATGAACTACATGAACTTAAGGGAATGTGTGTAGTTGCAGTTATTGAGTGCAGCACATACAGTATGTATGTGTGATAGCAGTGAATGTGACAATACCAGCTGGGCCTCAATATAAGCCTTTTCTTTTTTCAGCTCCTCATCTTGGTGATTGAGACTGTCCTGTGTGGCTTGATGCTCCCTCCTCTCCTGTTCCAGTGCTGCCTGTGAACTTTCCACACACCCCTGCATCTCGAGCTTCTGTTGGATCAGCAGCTGCTTCGCCTCTTGCAGCTTTGTCAGCTCCTGTGCACCACATAACGTACACACACATGAAATACTGCATGCTACAATCAGACAGCTCAGTCATGCCCTTAAACATCACTCCTCTTAAATACACACCACAGACCTGCCCATCACTGCACAGTTTTCTCATAACATCTTTGAAAACACATGCATATCATTCTGCCAGGCTGTTCGTGTGACATGGGTGTGCTGGTAGAAAGTTACCTTGTTGCTGCGCTCAGTGTTGGCCCTCAGCTCCTCATTCAGGCAGTTCACAGCCTGCTCTAGTCTACTCTTTTCTTCCTTCAGCTCCATCATCCTCAAATGCTCCTTCTGCAACTCCTCCTGGCTTCTCTCCTAAAGAAAGTTCACAGACACATATTGTGATATGTTCACAATAGAGCTGCAACAATTATTCAATTTAGTCAACTAAGTAGATCATAAATCCTTATCAATCAAAAAAGCACTCAAATCAGTGTCATTTTGACTGCCCACAGATCATATATCAAAAGCGCTCAGTGGTAGGAACAAAGAGCACACACTGCTGTAGAATCAATTCTGTTCTCATTCTGAAAAAATACAACAAGAAACTATTATCATAATCTTACAGTAGACTGGGGCAAATATTTAATTGCACTATTCAATGACAGTTTAAATCAGGGTTCGCCCCTTTGCTAGTAGAATGACATTGTCGTAGAAGCTTAGCTAGCTAACAAACGTAGCCTTACATTCTGTGAAGGCAATAGCAATTACCTAGCTTCAAGCCAGTACACCAACTTGCAACTGAGTAGGAGTGGGTTATTTGTGAATGATTCATTCTATCTTCAAAAAAATCTTTTAGGTGAACAAAATAAACGGTATCACCTCCATGATGGAAATCAGAAAATCAATATTATTTTGTTTATTATTTAACTATACATTTGTACAGTTACAATAAATTATTTTCAAACACTGCTTCCCTATACAATTTATACACTTTCACAGGTTTTTAGATAAACGTCTAACAGGAAATTATGAGTTACAAGGGTACTGGGCAATTTCACTATCTGAAGTCAGCACTGTCGTAGACTCATTACTTTGCACAAAATGGAGAGCAAACTGGCTAATTTTACATACTTTCTTTGCACTGTTACTGGATGGACCGCACTCATTGCCAAAATAATTTCTGGACTGTAAAATGTTTCCCCCAAGAGGCAATGGCAAGTGTGTGAGAGCATATCTTAAAGGATTGGACAACAGGCTGGGATGGGACAAAGAACCATCAAGAATAAGCACTGGAGTAACCAAGGTGTAAAATAAAAAAATAAAGAAAATGCTAAATGTGTGTCACTGTATGAAATCAAATATGCAAGTACACCTTGGTTACTATAGTGCTTTTATTCTTGATGGTTATTTGTCCCATCCCAGCCTGTGGTCCAGTCCTTTAAGTGGTCCAACATTTCACTCATTTGCACAGAAAGACTGAACTTGTTTATCATAATATTTAATTATAGACTAATAAAATTGTCAAATTAACATTCCATAATTGATTATAAAAATAATCATCAGTTGCAGCCCTAGCCCATCGCACATTTGCACGTATGCATGCAAACACATTATCATACCACCGCTGTGAAACTTTTCTGTCTCCCACAAACACAAGCAGACCTGCCGCTGTTGCAGGTCTCTCAGGGCCTCCTCCTGTTGTTGGACTCGTTCCTCCTTCTTGGTAGAATCCTGCTGTAGTACTGTGTGGCTTGCCTTCAGATCGTGAATCAGTACTGTCTGGCTGCTCATTTGAGTCCGGTTTGCCAAAAGTTCCTCCTGGGCCAGTGTCAACTTATCCTCAGATGCCTGTGAAACCAGTGAAGTCACATGTAAGTTTCAGTCACAATCCTAGTCACTGTAAAAAATCCACAAGTATGGGGTTAGATTATTACTGTGCTATTTGCATTTACTACTTTAACATGAGTCACATGTAGAAAGCAGTTCAGAAATATAGATCACAATTCTGAAACATAGTAGAATCTCAGAGATATCAACACTTCTGGAATGAGGGAGGATACAGAAATGTTCTTAATTAAGTCAAAATATACAGTAACAATTTTATTATTTCCATATTGGAATTGTAGGTACCATGGACTACAAAAGACACAAAACTACACACCTCCTATCACAGCTTTCCAGTTACAATGTTGGCTTACTGTAAATTTAAAACTTGTAACCGTCAATAAAATGAAGGTTGCCTTTGTTTCACTCTTCCCGTTTCATTTTCCTCTCCCTGGACTCACCACCCTTCTCCCGTCTCCCTCTCGCGTGAGTCCACATGCTAGGAAGAGTTTGCGAGGCCTGCAACCGAGCAAGAAGCGTATACCCTTGGCTACCGGCTACGGGAGGAATGAGGCGCTCCGAAGCGCTCCTACGTGATTAGCAGTGGTCGAATAACCAGGAGAGCCACGCACGATCGATGTATCCTGCAGTCCCACGAGGCAAGCGGCCTGAGACATGGATCAAGCTGCGTGTCTTAGAACCAGAAAAGGGCGAACGGCTTCCACTTTTCCATGACAACTCTTATGGATTTTGCACTGGAAACCAGGGAGCATTCTAACAACCAACCCATAGCAAAGGACTCAAGTAAGGCTGTAACTCTGGGCATATAGCATAATTAGCGAAGGACTGAATGTAGCAACATTCATAACTTGAATATACATTGACGGTGCTAACAGTTATTGTGTTTTAATGATTCATGCTCCTTGTGTTACCATTCTCTTGTGGTTGGCTTTAAGCCATCCACCGTGCTACGTTAGTGTTAATATGTCACGCACAGAACAGATCTGGCATGTGATCTATTTTAAATACTAACTGGTCATAACACGGCATGTTGATCTCGAAAAAACGCACATCCAAAAACTATTAGGTTACCCTTTATCTGTTTGGTACATTTCATTGCGCATTGTTTGGGGCTGGTGGGTGTGGGGGTGCAAGGAATTGCGTGTTATGCATTTGAATGACAAAGTGCTTCTCATCACATTAATACCACTAATTCAACTAAATCAACCGGCAGTACACTGCATCATCTTTGTGATTGTGCCGGAACACGACGAGAAGAGGCGGTGGGCAGTGGGCGACTTTGGAGGTGGGCTGTAGGCTGCCCACCCAATCAGAAATTTAGAAACGGTACTGGTATTTTCTGTGCTATTGTTCGATTGGCTGAACAAAAAAACAAAAATTTTTCCTTCTTAAACTTTTGATTGGGTGGGCAAGATGCACATTTGGGTGGGCTGAGCCCACCCCTGCCCATAGCCACCATGGTTATTATATTTCATAGTTATATTTAATTTATGAGACTGATTATTACATGCTGGCACCACCCGTGAGGATATACTGTAGATGGATATCTTCTACATTTTGGTACCTCACTATGAGAAGCAGCATGTCCCCTACAAAAATGATTACTTTTTATTAATCTTGCCTGATTTTTTAAAAACAAACATTTTGTTGTGATAAACCTTAAAGTTACAATCTCGAAGATTTCCGTTTCGTTCTCTTTGGCGGTACCAATGGCGAGAAGCAGTAATTGCAGGTTTGTTTTTGGACCTCACTTCCCAGAGATCCAACCGGATCCAACCAGTGTCGCCTGTGTGACGTCAGCCAGTTGGCACCTGGGCCATGCCAACTATTATCACTTACTATTTACTGAATAAAAAATGGTTGTTATAAAAGTAACGTTATGTACATACTCATTCATTGTCTAACATTAGGCTAACTTAAGCTGTCTTTACACTGCCGAGCCGGGTTATAATGCTGTAGCAGACCTGGGGTAGAATTAGTGATGATCAATTTCCACAGACATTCTTTATCCACCTTTTGCCCGGTATGAACATCTTTACACTGCAGAGAAGAATTTGCGGGATTCGCTGCGGCTCATACAATTATATATCTCGTGCACGCTTTTCGTGAATGATTGTTGTGTGATATTTTAAAACAAGGGCAAGGCTGAAGGATCATATGAGGTAGCGTAATAAATAATAACGCTACTCCATACTGCTGTATTCTTTTATTTAGTTTTCTCTGGCTTGACATCTTTACACTGAAATCAGACCTGGCTCTGCTCCACCTATACCCCTGGTTAATGGTCTGTGTAAAGACGGCTTTATTCCGATCATTATAATATATTGATGAACTTGATGGCAATGTAAATAACGGTAACGTTAGAGGCCAATTCAGGTCAATGATTCGCAACGAGACGAAACGGTTTTAGAATGTTGCAGAGAAAATTGCAGCGGTGTGAACTGGTTAGTTGCAGAACGTCTGAAGCCATTGCCTGGCGTCTCAAAAGACCTACCTTGTCAAATCGCCAAGTGCAGTTAGAACGTATACAATCAGACGTCTTGGAATTTTGCAAGTTGCATCCAGTCTCGTTGCGAATCATTGATCTGAACTGGCCTTTAGTTAGCTACATTGCAACGTTGCAACAAGGTAGTGTTGCATTCGAGAGATGTTTGCGAGCTAGCGTTTTTTCTAATTGTTAGCTGACATTAGATTATGTTATTACATTAGCTAGCTAGCTAACGCATTGTTACCTGATGAGAGATGGCTACTGACTGTGCACAACGTTGTCTAAACTAATGTTCACATCACTAACATTACCGTTATTTACATTGCCATCAAGTTCATCAATATATCATTGTGATCGGAACAAAGCCGTCTTACAGAGCATTAACCCGAGGGTATAGGTGGAGCAGAGCCGGGTCTCATTTCTGTGTAAAGATGTCAAGCCAGAGAAAACTAAATAAAATTAAAGCCGCAAGCGGCGCTGGGAGGGGTCCAAGCATTGCACCATCGGCCCCCTATGGATTGATTTAAAATGGCTTTGTCCTCATTATCATATGCCTTCACCCAACAATATCTACTGAATATCATGATGACTGTATAAAATATTGATGACTTATGGCCAATTTTGTGCTAAGAGACGCTGGCGGATGACTTAGTTGCGTCGCCATGGATGTGTCCTGGCCGCTTCCTGTAAAGGCCTTTACTATGTCGTAACACTTAGATGGCATGTTGTAAACAGTTAGATGGCCCGGTGTGTATGTACAGCTGCAGCGCTTCCATGCCGCAACTAAAAAAGGTGTCACACTAGTGTTTGTCACGATACCAAAATTCTGACTTTGATACCGATACCAGGTTTTAGTATCACGATAATTGATACTGAAACAATACTGATTCAATACTCGGTACCTAACGATACTGAAATTACCTTAATAGATCAGAAACGTAATGTCCACAAGGGTTGATCTCATTTTCGAATTCACGGTTTATTAAAAACCTGGTTTATTAACAACCTTTAAGTTGAAGCCTGTTCAACATATCAATAAGCATAGGACTATAGTGTTACAACACTAAACCATAGAAAACTATATTAAATATATTTCAAAAATTAAACAATTGTAAAGTAAATTATCTTTAAACAGGTCTTTCACTTTAAAATAGATCTAAAAACAGCATATTTCAATAACAATACAGCATCTTCCTATAATAAAATATTTACAAATTAGAACAGCTATTGCTACTGAAGTGAACTGAGTCTAAGCTTGCGCTGTATCAACGACAATGAATGCACAAGCGCAGGTCACCACACTTGCCAACCTTAGTTGCTACTGCCATCTAGCGAAGATTCTGACAAATTACACTTTTCATCCTCTCAATCGGTAATGCGGGAGACACATTTCCCTGGCTTTTACATTTGACGCGAAACTACCAAACGTCGGAAAATTCTAATACCGAACCGTTTCTTTTTTTTTTTTTTTTTTAAGTACCGAGAAAGTGCTGAAGTTTAGGTATACCGTGCAACACTACGTCAGACACATGTTCCAATCCATTGCTCAGCTTAGCAGAGAATGCACATTTCAGAGCGCCTCAGAGACAGATAGAATAATAACACATAAATACACATTTCAAATAATAAATACGACATTGAGAAAAAACAAAACAAAAGACGAAATATCAACTCGCGACCTGCGTGCTGCGCGCAGAGCAGCCTACCATTTTATTTATTTAGACATTGGCAGGATGAGAAATGTATGGTTACGCTGACCTATAAACCACTATTCCAAAAGCAAAATCAGACATGTTATGCATCGTTAGAAAGCTTATACTCTCACCTACTGAATAAATGAATTGTCAATCAAGCCAAATTGTACTAAAAAGGGCGACAACGCCGTAAGCAACAGGTGTGGTATTACGCACAGCTATTTTTGAAGGTAGCCGACCCAGGCGTCACAAATGCGCGTATATTTCACAAACGGATTGTCCAAGAAAACATATGACCACTCAGTCGCAAAAGGGACATCTCTACGCGTAAAACCAATGGTAAGATTGTATATTTATTCAATGCTTAGTCCCAGATATTGACTGTAGAATGACATGGTATAATTAAAAAAAAACGTTGTCTCATTTATTTCGTTATTCAGTGAGCAGCGTTTTCATTGCTGTATTGGCACATTTTAGGGCTAATGTCGGGTTTATCTTGTTGCTACGGAATATTACATTACATTACAGGCATTTGGCAGACGCTCTTATCCAGAGCGACGTACAACAAAGTGTATAATCATAATCAGGAACAAGTGTGTCGAAAACCCTAGAGAGAAGTACCGTTCCAAGTACAGGGAACAACCGCATAGTTCACCTTGGACCCTGTAGGTTAAACTGATTAACACTAACACAAACAAGAACAGCAACAGTCTATGCAAAAATACAAGCAATAGTTAAGACAAGTGCATTTACTAAGTCACCTACGAAACAGCTACCTAGTTACAACCCTAAGCTTATAGTCAATTTAGAGATTAAATTAAGAATACGATTTCTCTCAGCATAATGACGGATTTAAAGACTAAACAAACTCACCTGATATTGTCTTCAAATGGATCCATGCCAAAGAAAAGTAATGATTCATCCTCTCAAAGGTTTTACTAACAAACTTTTAGTAGCAAAAAACGAAAGATCAACTCGCCATCCATGCTACCTGCTTCCTACGCTCAGAGTACCGTATTATCTAGGCTATTTAGACATTGGCAGAGTACAGCATAAATTGCGTCTTTTGTTTATATTCAATATTAGTAATTGCAGCGAGAAACTGCAGCTGTAGACACAAGGTAGTTTGTTATGTTATGGTAGCAACGGAACGAAGCGGACTATATATGTATTGCCATCATTGTTTGATTATACCAGCGTGTTCTCGCGTTTGCACAGAAACTCAAAACCTACCAATAAAATGGTTTAGCTATTTCTCAGCATAATGACAGATTTAAAGACTAAACGAACTCACCCGATACTGTCTTCAAATGGATCTATGCCTAAGAAAAGTAATTATTCATCCTCTCAAAAAGCTTTTACTAACAAAGTTTTAGTAGCCGAGCATGCACTCTGGCTGGCACCGTCTTCCATTGCTTCCTCGACGTTCAGACCCTCTCCTCACTGATAAAAACTAGCCCCTACGGTGTCGGATTACTTGCGTCGCCATGGATGTCGCTTGCCGTAAAGAAGTTTACTAGATGTCGTAACACTTAGATTTGGAGCTCCAGCTCTTCCGCACCCCAACTAATAAAAAAGTCCAAATGGCGGGCAAACAATATGGCGGACATAGGTGCTCCCAATGGCAAAGTTGTAGAGCACATTCAGATGCATCGGTCGATGAAGTTTTGTGTTGATCTGACTTATGGTGTGGGAGTTATGATCTTTTAAACATGACCCTTTGTTATAGCGCCACCATCTGATCGACATAGTTTTAGTACCTGAGTAGTGGGGGGCCATAGGAACCCACCTGCCAAATTTGGTTGCTCTAGGACTTATGGTTGCTGAGCCTCAGACACTTTTAGCGGAGAAAAATAATAAGAATAATAATAATAATAATCCTAACAAATACAATAGGGTTCCACCAGCTTCGCTGCTTGGACCCCTAATAATCCTAACAGATACAATAGGGTTCCACCAGCTTCGCTGCTCGAACCCCTAAAAATACGACAGTATGGATTAGCGTTGTTATTATTTTATTACGCTTCCTCATATGTTTCTCCAGCCTTTTTTGATGAAATCTCCCTTGTTTTTGTTTTATTCTTCTTGTTCTGATTGCTAATTTAACACCCAGCGCAGCTTTATTCTCGAACAGTTTAGCTAGCAAAACCAGGAACACCAGGGGTAATATTCTGCAAGGCAGTTGTTTCAAAAATATCACACAACAATCATTCACTAGAAAGACAATGTTTATTGTGCACGAGATACATAATTGCCACGAGCCACAGCGAATCCCGTGGATTCTTCTCTGCAGTGTAAAGATGTTCATGACCGGGCAAAAGGTGGATAAGAACGTCTGTGGAAATTGATCATCACTAATTCTACCCCAGGTCTGCTACAGCATTTTAACCCGGCTCGGCAGTGTAATGAGCTTAAGTTAGCCTAATGTTAGACAATGAATGAGTATGTACATAACTTTACTTTTATAACAACCATTTTTTTATTCAGTACATAGTGTTATAGTTTACCGTGGGCCCAGGTGCCAGCTGACTGACGTCACACACAGGCGACACTGTTTGGAAGTTGGGAAGTGAGGTCCAAAAACACACCTGCAATTACCGCTTCTCGCCATTGGTACCGCCAAAGAGAACGAAACGGAAATCTTCGAGATTGCCACTTTAACTTAAGCAGTGTGGAGGTAACATTAAACTAGTAGCATGAATGCAACGTTCGATACATTGTAACATTACATGACTTATCAAAATAACGACATCACTTGTTCATTAATAACGTTATCTTGATGACATTGATGGTAAATGGACTGCATTTATATAGCGCTGTAGTGAGGTTTACTCAGATGAATGGAGTTTCAACAACCAATCAGAATTCGAGACGTCAGTACAGCCCAACTTATTGAAATAACAGGGACACGACAACGATTTAAAGAATATACATTTATTGATTATCATAATGTGATGGTAACAGGCTAATTGAAAACATAATTTGCATAATATACGTTATACGAGGAAATATGATTTTACAATGGCTAAACATAAGAGGTTGACAGTACCATTTAACTAAGGTTAGTTTGTGTTATTGGTTAGTGACACGCTACTCTATGTTACTTGGTTAATTCGTTATATCAGTCTCATAAAAATACAGTTTAACGACGTAAACTACAAAGTCAGGGAATTTGCTATTCCCAACCAACATACGCAAAACAACAAAACACAACACAAACAGCAGTAAAATAACCTAAACTGGTATTTTAAACTTTACTATACGCTATACTTTGATGTCAGTGTCAAATATGCGTTTCATTACTTAACGGTGATTGTAAGGGAGGCCAGTCCTTAATTCCATTAGGTGATGCTCGTTCAGCTCGTCAGCTGGTCCCAGGGGTCTGTGGCAGGCGCGCAGAGACGTGGGAAACTTCTTCTGTGAAGTCGGGGTCGCGACAGGTTCCAGTCAAGACGATGGATGTGCACAAATCTTCCACTTGGGTCCTGGCCGCAAGGGAGGTACGGAGGAAAAAGTATGCAGATACGTGTTCCTCAAACAGCTGTAGATGGAAATAAATCGGCTTGGTTTATTTTGCGGATGGTGGCAGGCCAACTCAGGCAGGTCTCCAGCGAGGTGCGAGTTGGGAAGCGCAGCAAAGTCCGGTGATGTCCTTAAGGAGATGCGCGCGCGTCTGGTCGGTTAGGCAATGCCTTACCTCAGAGCAAAGTTGTTAGGTTTCTTGATTACTTTTATCCTCAAAAGTCACTGACGCGACGGAACCCCACGTGTGATCTTTAATGTCATTGGCTTATTATTTTGGCCACAGAAACAATTGATTGGCTTGTGCTATTGGAGCGGTCAATGCAACATGAATAGATAGACCGTTGATTACTGCGTTAATGTTTAAGCTTGTTAAAGTGGGTTCCCCATTCCTCCAAAAAGGGGGTGTTCCTTGCCCCGAGCTGATGCTTAATTGATCACGCAGAAAGTTTATTGCAGGGTCACAAGAGGAAGGGAACAGGCACTTGGTTGACCAAAAAGTTAATAATGAACCTGACTCAGCAGAGTCGGCCCCGTGGTCAGTAAGCCAGAGGACCCAAAGTTCCTGTGTATAGTTAAACATCGTTACAGCGCTTTTATCCAAAGCGCTTTACAATTGATGCCTCTCATTCACCCATTCACACACTCACAGACGCCAACGTGAAAGGCAGCCATGCAAGGTACCAATCAGCTCGTTGGGAGCAATTAGGGGTTAGGTGTCTTGCTCAGGGACACTCTCAGGGTGGGGGATCGAACAGACAACTCTCCGACTGCCAGACAACCGCTCTTACCTCCTGAGCTATGTCACCCCAACGCTGATGTGCACGACAACGTTGTCATAAAATTTTCCCGACCGTGAAAAACTGCCTGACTTGTTTACATTTTGGACAGATGTGGCTACTGAGGTAAATCTATCGTTGTTTCCGGCGCAGCACTTTTGACACAAGTAATATCGGAAAAATCCCAAAATTTCTTCTTTCGGTGAAGAGTGTCTGACCGGCAACCGTAGAAATGTGTTAACACAGCGACAAAATTAGGCTATATCTAGAAATACCATCTTTGGGGAAAAAATGCTACGGTTAGCATTGAACTTGGTAATACATTGAACTCCACCCCATTCAATCCGTGCATACGACCTGATGGAAATGTTTAGACTAATATAATTCAATATTGCAATGATAATTGATTCCATGTACTGTTTCTGATGCTTAATGCATACCATAGTCACCCCATACAATTACCATTACCTTTACAGTCACTTCAGTTTAAATAAGTAACCAACAACAGGGTTCCCACTCATCCTGGAAAACCTTGAAAACCTGGAAATTTATCGACTAGTTTTCCACTCATGGAAAACACCTGGAAAATGAGAAAATTTACTAAATGTCCTGGAAATATTTGTGAGGTCCTGGAAAATTGTAGGCTAGGCTATAATTCAAGCTATTAAACAGTATATTTAGAGCTGAGATTGCATATTTTTCTGTTTTCTGTATTTTTCTCCGCTTTTCTCATTTTTATTAGCTGCTGAGATTACACAGCAGCACAAAGTTTTGAATGGTTACAGTACTTGCACATAGCCCCAACCCCTGCCCCACCACTGGATTTGGGCTACCATTGTCCATGTATAATGTCTGTAAGTCTAAGTCATGGAAATTGTCCTTGAAAAGTCCTGGAAAATGATTTCTTAAAATGAGTGGGAACCCTGAATAAGCAAACAAGCAATAAATTGAATCTCAACAGATTTAGTTTTACATGTGATAACTATTTTTACTATAAAAAATGTTTTGGTCCACCTTCAGGTCATGCCGCAGAGCAGAGATCTCTGAGTCCTTGGCATAGCAGTCAGATTGCAGTGCAGCCAGTGTTTGCTGGGTATTGTCCAGGCTCTTCTGCAGCTCTGCACACTTGGTCTTCTCAGATGTTAGGTCCTTGAACACTGCGGTCAACTGCCTCCCTCAGCTTACCCTCCTCCTCAACCTGCACCAGGAAAGAAACAACTGGAGTTTAACTCATAATCAATGATTAGAACTCATCTTAAATAACTCATTAATATGACTCAAAACAGGCTTATCCAGAACTCTAATGACAGATTCATTCTTAATCCATTAAAACCCAGGGGGCTTTTTGTAAGAATCCCTAATCTTATATAAACCCCATTATCCCTAGATAAAAACCAAAGGTGACTCCAGGTATCTCCAAAACCACTCTAAATGGCACCAAACCTCTCAAAATTGGAATGTTGTGTGAATTTTTCCCCCTAGCCATATTCCACTTCCAGAATTCTATTCAATTCAATGTGATTAAAAAAATTTCTTTAACCAGGAAAACCCCCATTGAGATCAAAATCTCTTTTGCAAGGGGATGTGACATAAAATACAAAGTTACACACTTACACGAGATAGCAGAATAAACAAGTTATAAACATCAAATGGAGAACGAGATAGTAGTGTAACAATTTAAAAGTAGTGCAGAGGTTAAAAGCAGGAGCATATTTCAGTCACAAGTCATGCATTTCATGTTTGAAGTCAGGAATCAAAAGTATGTGTCCAAGTTAAAGATTTATTTTGAAGATTGATCCAACTGTAAGGTGCAAATATCTGAAACCCAGCTTTTCAAATCCAGTAGAAGGACAAGGGACTTTAAAGAGTTTCACATCACTGGAGCGGAGGTGATAACTATGCGTATTTATACAACCCCAATACCAAAAAAGTTGAGCCAGTATGGAAAATGCTAATGAAACAAAAATGACTGATAATGTAAATTCTATTCACCCTGTACTATATTGAAAACAGTACAACAAAACAGTATTTGATGTTTTACCTTGTAAATTTAATTGTTTTTTGAAAAAAATATTTTGAAAATATACACTCATTTAAAATCTGATGACTGCAACACGCTCCAAAAAGGTTGGGACAGTCATAGGGCTGTGAATTTTCTTAGTCGAATCGGATTCAGCAGTTCAATATGACAATTTGTTTTATATATAAAGGTCTATAAGACTTTCTGGCAAAATAGTACATTGGCATGCGTTTCAGTACTGATTTAGACCACGTTAACGTAGTCAAGTGCAACAGAGTCACATGAAAAATTTTTGAGCATTTAAAATCAATAAATCCGTTAAGACAACTTAAAATGACGCCAGATGGCTGATTTGAATTGCCGACAATGCATTAGCCTGCGTGCGGATTTGTCGGAATCATGTCGGAATAATGAGACAGTACACAGGTATTTCTGGTTAAACCCAGCTCTTATAACTTCTTTATTTTGCTTTAAACATTAGAAATGAACAAACAAATGAAAGTTTAAATAAATTCACGGCATTGTCCGCTTTGAAATAACTGACATCATCTTCAACAGGATAGGGGCCTACTTCTTTATTTCTCTTTAAATATGAGAAGCCTAATATAGGCCTATACATCTAAACAAACATGTAAAAGAATAAATTAACAAATGAAGCAATTTAAGATTTTAATTTGATTTTAGTTGAAAATAATGCGTTTGTAAACAACAGTATAAATAAATGGTATTATCAGCCTTGAAATAACTGACGTCTCATCTTCAACGAGACCCTTTTTATTTTGTCTTAAATACAAAAAAGTAATATATGAATCTAAATAAACATGTAAAATAATAAATTAGAAAATTAAGCAATTTAAGATTAGACTTGTTTTAGATGAAAATAAATGCAAACGGTTTAAATAAATTCATGGCATTGTCCGCTTTGAAATAACTGACCTCTCGTCTTCAGAAAAATATTCTATTTCTGTAGTGTAGGCTATTTCCCTTTAAACACAGCCTAAAAAAGAACTAATAAATCTAAACAAGTGTAAGAGCCTATGAACAGGCCTAATAAAATTATACACAAATTAGGATTAGCCTATAATTATTTAAGATGAAAAAGCAAATGTTTGTATTCAGGCTCTTCCTACACAACAAAATAAATAATAGCCCTATAAAATGAATGATTTAACGGGAGTGGTCTTACTTTCCCAAGCTATGAAGTGTTCTTCAGGTTTCGGCTTCTCCCTCCAGTTTATCACGCATGTTGTCACGTGGAATTTGTCTAGCACGCGAGGGTTGCAAGAATATAAACACTAAATTTATAATTCAATATTGTAATATAACCACTGTCCATTTTTGTAAGATTCTATAATGATGTATTCCGGAATTGTAATGCACATTGACTGTCTAAAAAAAACCAAAAAAAAAAAAACCGACTGCTCGACTCAAATAATCTCAGTCCACTGAGGGGTCTCTGACAGATTAATCGAATCATTGACTTTCAGGGGGCAGCCCGAGACAGTCGAGTGTTTACCATTGTGTAACATCACCATTTCTCTTAACAACACTTATTAAGCCTTTGGGCACTGAAGAGACCAGTTGGTTAAGGTTAGCGTAGCGGAATTTTCCCCCATTCTTCCATTATGCAGGTCTTCAGCTGCGCAATTGTACGGGGCCTTCGTTGCCGTATTTTGCACTTCATAATGCACCACAAATTCTCAATTGGAGACAGGTCAGGACTGCAGGCAGGCCAATCTAGTATCCGCACTCTCTGCTTACGCAGCCATGCACTTGTAATCCGGGCAGAATGATGTCCCGGGAGAAGACGGCATCTGGATGGCAGCATATGTTGCTCCAAAATTTGTACATATCTTTCTGCATTAATGGTGCCCTCACAGATGTGCAAGTTACCCATGCCATGGGCACTGACACACCCCCACACCATGACAGACGCTGGCTTTTGGACCTGACGCTGATAACAGCTTGGGTCGTCCTTTTCCTCTTTGGCCCGGAGGACACGACAGCTGTTTTGTCCAAAAACTATTTTAAATGTTGACTCGTCGGACCATAAAACACACTTCCACTGTGCTACTGTCCATCTCAGATGAGACAGAGCCCAGAGAAGTCGATGGCGCTTCAGGACAGTGTTGATGTATGGCTTCTACTTTGCATAATAAAGCCTTAACTTGCATCTGTAGATGTAGCAGCGAATGGTGTTGACTGACAAAGGTTTACTGAAGTATTCCTTAGCCCATGTCATGATAACCATTACAGACACATGATGACTTTTAAGACAGTGACGTATGAGGGATCAGAGATCAAGTGTTTTCAGAAGTGGTTTTCGGCCTTGCGATTTTACGCACTGAGATTTGACCGGATTCCTTGAATCTTTCAATTATATTGTGCACTATAGAGAGTGAAATGCTCCAAATCCTACTGATTTGTCTTTGGTGAACGTTGTTCTCAAAGTGCTGGATTATTCGCTGACGCATCTGTTGGCAAATTGGCGAGCCTCGACCCATTCTTGCTCTTGAAGGACTAGGCCTTTCTTGGAGGCTCCTTATATACTACAGCACGATTGCCTCACCTGTTTAACATCACCTGTATCGCATGCCGTGATATTTTAACTTGTCACATCGTTGTTAGTCCTAAATTGCCCCTGTCCAAACTTTTTTGGAACGTGTTGCCGGCATAAATTTCATAACAAATGTATATCTTCAAAAAACAATGAAGTTAAATCGGTAAAACATGAAATGCCTTGTCTTTATACTGTTTTTCTTTGAATACAAAGTAAATTTACAAATTACTGCCTTCTCATTTTATTTGCATTTCATTTACCGTCTCAACTTTTTTGGAATTGGGGTTGTAATTAGTAGACAGCTGAGATAGGAAGGAAATTATTGTTCAATTATTGTTTTATGAATTAATATATACCAGTGGATCAAGCTACACAGATGTAATGAGGTCAAACCAGAGCATTTATATAGCAGACAATGATGGGTTAATGATTTAGCACCTGAAATGAAGTGTGAGGCACTATGGTAAACTGTATCCAAAGCATGTATGTAAAGTATGTCTCCATAGTCTAAAACTGTTTTTTTAAAAGTAGCTAAAATGAGTTTCCACTTGATTTTACAACTAAAATAAGATTTATTTTGGTTGTATATATATGCAATTTTAAAACTAAGCTTATTATCAAGGCAGATCCCAAGGTATTTATAGCAAGATGTGCTTATCTAGTGTGGTGATTTCCAATTCATCTATGACTGTGAAAGAGAGTTTGAAACCACTAGGCAGTTAGTTTTACCTGCACAAAGACTAGCAGTAGATAAAAAAGAGCTTACTGAACATAATTAAAAGCATTCTGAAGTATTTGAAAGGCTTGGGCAAAAGTGGCATAGCAATAAAGAATTGTATCCACAGCATATAAATGGATATTATAATTTGAGTTGATTACAGCATGAGAAAGATTATTAATATAAATTGTAAATAACACAGGACCCAGGATGGAGCCTTGGGGGACTCCTTTAGTTACTTTAAGAAAAGAGGATTTATGGCCATCAACTGATACACATTGGATTCTATTACAAGGTAATTGGTAAACCATTTAACTGCTGCAGACCCAAACCAACATCCCTTAATCTATCAATTAAGATGGAATGGTCAACTGTCTCAAAGACTATAGGAAGGTCAAAAAAAGGGACAGTACAGTGTTTTTATTGTCAAGCGCTTGGACTATGTCATTAATTACTGTGGAGGCTGCAGTAATTGTACTATGACCTGACCTAAAAACCAGACGGCACATTAATAAGTATAGGCTACTGTTGTTGATCTGAGTATTAACCAGGGATTCTAAAATTTTTGCCAGATTACGAAGTTTTGAAATGGGTCTGTAACTATTCAGCTCAGAGTGGTTGCCACTTTTAAACAAGGGGAGCACATAGGCTGCCTTCCAATCATTGGAAGAGTGTGAGTCAAAAGTGACAGATTAAAAATGAGTGAGGGGATCAGCAATAAGAGGTGCAGCAAGTTTCAGAAGCCTTAGCACTAACAGATCAGGACCTGCTGTTTTTATAGGATCTATATTTCATAATGCTTCAAGAACATGAGTAGAAGAAATAGGACTAAAAGGCTCAGTTACAACTGAAGGCGGTAAAACTTCAGGCCTAGTGACCCCATATTTTAATCATTAAAATATGACCAGCAGATATAAAATGTTTTGTTAAAAAGATTAACAATATTGTCCTTGTTAGTAACTGGCTGAGAATCCAAGAGGAGTCATTTGTAGCAGCTAATGATTTTATGGTCTTCCAGAACTGAACAAAATGTTTTACATTATTGGCAAGAGCACCCGCGTAGCCACAGGTGGGCATTGATGGGCAATGCCCACCCAGTTGGCACTCCTGCCCATCCAATCACAAAGCTTAATTTTGACTGGCAGTGCGTTTTGCAAATGCCAGCAGCCCTGGCCTCATCTTTCATACCGTTCATCGTTCATATCGCGCGCCGCATATCCACTGTAACGTTACACTAACGTTATATATGTAGCTAAAAATTATGGTGAAATTAAAACAAACAAATTAAATTAGATTTGTAGTGAGAAAAAGACAGCATGAGGAGGAGGAAGATGCGACGACTTGTGAAGTGGAAGAGCCACGTAAGTTAAGTTAGAACGTTATGTATCGTCAGATTTTCGGCGGCACCACTTAGCTAGCAGCAGAGATAGCTAGCTAGACTTCAAATCATGGTCCTCGAGGACCGTGCTGGTTTCCCACAGTCTCCCTTTACCTGGGAGTCAGGTGTGAAGACAATCTAGCCAATGAGTAGCATTAATTATTCAGTTAATTCCCCGGGAGAAAAGAAAATAGGGCTCCAAAAACGGGGGCTGTCCCCGAAAACGGGGACGTCTGGTCACCGTATCTACAGTACACTCTGACAAGCAAGTCTGAATAGGTTACAGAATCGCCATTGCATAGCACATGCTCCCAGGCTTTTATCATTAACGTTACATTTCAAATAGCTTAAGCTACCGGTAAAGGTGTGCATACATTTGGGGGTGATTGCTTTAATACTTTCTGTATGTGCTTGTTTTATGCTATATATGTATGCCTTATGTGCTCCATTGTTCCTTTGCATGTGCCTACTTCTGTGTTGCTCATGCCTGCTTACAAGCTCTCTGTGTATGTATTTATGTGCTTTGTTTACTATGGCTTCTAGTCTGGTCTGCTTGTTATTAATGTGTTAACATCAACCTGCCCAGGGGCAACAGATGGAAATTAGCGATCTAGCTAAATCTGGCACATTTACATCACATAATAGTGATGTTGATCAATGTGTATTTTCCCTGTCAAATAAATAAATAGATAAATAGCCAATGTTCTATAGATAACGTTAACAACAAAAATAGATTACTATGTGTTTGCTAGTGGTTTGTGTTATTTTTCTTGAAAATGCATTTTATACGACTGCTGTTGCAGTGTCTGCTGTGTGTCTGTAGGGTCATGGATCTTAGGCTAGCCTACTGCGTGTCTCTTGGTGCCTGTGTAGCTATCAGAGTTGGAAGTACGCATTGCAAAGTAGCTGTTTACTGTACTTTTTGTGGTAACAAGTGCAGCGGCACTACTGTCTAATCTGAGTAATAATATTACCGTTACTAATAAAAAATAAATAAAACATTATTTGCGTTACTATGTTAGACTATTATTCCCTCTAATCGTTGAATGTTTGTGATTATTCTCTCTCTGATGGCTTTGGAAGCAAGTCTGCTGCATAACACTAGTGCAATATGGCACAATATTTTAAAATATGTTCCAATATGGATTATTTTTCATCAGCCTCTGAACGTTCAGAGCGCATGCAGAAATTCCAGCTGCTCTATGCATAGCCTACGTTATATGATTATGCTGCTGCTGTTGTACTGCTATAACACATACGGACTGTGCCCATCTGACTTTTGTCTGTGCCCATCCACAATCAGATTTCTGGCTACGCGCCTGGGCAAGAGAAGTAACATGAAACTCTGCTTTACATTTCCTAATCAGAGAAGTGCATTTGTTCCTTAAGAAACTAAAATGGGACCAGTCAGTTTGAAAATCTGCCCAAGCAATATTCTTCGAATGAAACCTAATGAGAGTTCAGATGAAATCAAAGAGTTATCTCTCCCTTTTACCTTGTATCTTTAAGAGGAACATGTTTATCTGTGACTGCTTGAAAATGTGATTTAAAATAATCCCAAGCAGTATGAACGTCTGGGATAAGATCAGTTGAATCAGCTTCATGATACACAAAAGTTGTGTCTATCATGAAGAAATGCCTCTTCGCAAAAGTTTAAAATAAAAGGGGTTTTAGCCAATTTAGTATTCCTGACACAGGCTATGACAATGGTCACTGACATCATTGGGAACACAGAGACCGCACAGTATTTGTGAGGTAAGAATCAGATGAATAAGAGTAGATTTATCAGGCAATTTCGTATTTGATCAATAAATCAACGCAAGGATGAAATCGCATCTCTTAAGCCGAAGGAGTCTTATAACAGCCTAATACTGTAAACTGAGATTAGTTAAATAATTATTATAGGCATACATAATAATAATAATAATAATAATAATAATAATAATATAATTTATTTTATATAGCGCTTTTCAAGGTCTCAAAGATGCTTTACAATAAATGGTACATACATACATACATACAATGAAACATACAATTCAGAGAAATAAATAATAAATAAATAATTTTTTAAAAAAATAAATAAAACTTGAGCTGCTTTGGTATCGACATGGATTTTACCACCATAACATTAAATTTAGATGTTACATATATAGCAACACCCACTCCCTTTTTGGGTCTGTTTGATATACAGACATTATAAGCGTCTCGGCTAATAGCGCCATAGGGGATAGATTTGTTAAGCCTGGATTCAGACAGGACCAGCACATCAGGATCAGCAGTATGGACCCAGACATGTATAAAACCGCGTTTCCACCGCAGGAACTTTACCCTGGAACTATGAACCTTTTGAGGAACTCAGTGCGTTTCCACCGCAGGAACTAGGGTCTAAATTTAGTTCCGGGGGCTTTATTTTACCCCCCAAAAAGTTCCTGCTCGGGGGGTAGTACTTTCCGAAAGTACAGGAACCTTTTGGGTGGAGCTTGCAGCGCTGAACATTTCTGATTGGTCGAGTACTCGCAGTATTTTTTTGTGTTTATTTTTAGGCGCCATGTTTAAAAATATGCAGGCGCAAACCGATTTATTTTCATAATAACTTCAAATCAAACTTGTATGTTATGCGGCGCAGTAGCCTACTTTTGGTTATAGCCTGCCAACATCTTGAAATTATAACGTGTGCTCTTCTGTTCTTTTCTTGCTTTAGTATTCGTTTTATAAAATGCTAAGCATTCGTGCTGGGACAGCATATTACGTACCAAAACATTCAACGGATTAATTCGGTTGCTGAATATTTTCTTCCGGATTTTCTTTGTTAGCCCGTTGTAATTGACTCACAACGTTTGATACAGTTATGTGAGGTATGCGGTAGTTCTGCGTAATTCACATTGGTGATACAGTAAAAGCAAACTGGAAATCACCTTCCGCACTTTTTGTCAGGGTAAAAAAACAGGTTAATTCTAGTAATCATACCTTTAGCTTTTTCAGACTGCCGTAATTTTACTCTGCCGTTCTTCAATTCCACAAAAAGACCAGGAAGACTATGGACTAATTTATGGTGCATGGTTCGCATCTGGAGGGCACACTTCGCTGCTCGGCTAGCAGTAACTTCGAAGGAAAGCAAACGGTGGCTGTACCACTACTAATTTAAATTTTCACGCAAGTCCGAGTTTTCGTTCTATTCTTGTCATTTTGCGATTAGCCTATATAGAATTGACGATGAGAAAGTAATCAAACAGCAAATTGTTTACAACGTGTGCATGTTTTCTGCTGTTGTTGCCAGTTATATTAGAAATGTGAATGCATTATGTCGCTTCGGATGTCAAGACATGAAAGCGAATGTTCACATAAAAACATAATGAATGTGTTTGAGAGGATATATAAAACAGTTACAATCTGACTATTGGCCTGTTATATCCTATTTGTTGCATAACAACGGTCCATGTTCAACTACCAACGACAGTTTTGCTTGACAACGGTAAAATATGCCCAAACGGCTGCAGAAGAATTTTTAAATTCCAGGTGATTAAATCGATAAAAATCAATAAATACAAAAGTAACCATATATAGTCATTGTTGGTAACCCATTGTATATAAGTGGAATAAACCCCTCCGGGCTGTCCCGGTTATTAGAAAATAATGTAGGCTACTTCGGTGGTAGTATGGGGTTACAGAAGAAATCATATGACAGATGGACCGACGACAACGTCGCTTTTTCATAGCCTACGTCACTGGGCTAATTTGCCTAATCTTTGCGGGACTTTAGACCGCGGTGGAAACGCAGACAACCATGGGCTGAAGGAACCTTTTAGTTCCTTAAAAAGTAGTTCCTGGGACTAAAAGTTCCGGGTTCTTTTTGTGGAAACGCGGCTTTTGATCCAGTTTAGGAATCAGACTTCTCGCATTCATGTGCAAAAGACCAATACCATGTCTTATCCTAAAATCAGCAGGTGTTCACAAACTACCGACATCAGTACCAGGCCCGGGATTCGGCTTATATTTAATACTTAATATTTCCAGAAATTAAAACTAGAAGAACAATTAAGAGTCTAGTACTAGTCCCTTTAACCCTAGCAACAGGTGTATTATTAGGGACATCAGGACCGGGAATGGACCCAGCCGGTACAATAAAAGCTTTTAAAATCACAAAATGTTGGAGGTAGAAAAAAAAGGGAAATCAAACATGCTATGTTCAAGCCTTGTAATTCTGTTAAATTCAGAAAGACGTGGGATAGTGTTAGATAAATGCTGATAGGAAAGTATTTTGGAGTTTTTGGATTTTGGATTACACATGTTTCATTTACAAGTAGATGATTGCTACTATATCCTAAATAGAGGTAGCCAGAGAGGAGGTGAGCCAGTATTCCAAGTCCAATCGCCAAACTGTGTTGCAGCGTCATGATTTAGCAGACTACCAAATGAAAAGAGTAACCTGCGACCTGCTGAAACTGAACACCATAAATGGTACCCTAACCAGAGCAATAAGATCACACACAGCAGGTATAACTCATTTGCCAGAGACTGGATACAGAATCGAATTAAGAATTTTGTTAACACAAAGCAACAACCCCAACCAGAAAATCAACACAGAGAAAGTTTGAGAGCTTACGGATTAGAAATGCTGTTAGCACAGCAGCCAACAAGCAAGCAGTAACCCACTAAGTGCCGACTAGAAGTTGCAGCCAGTGTGGCCAGAAACCGGCAGGTGCCCAGTCAATAGCAAATCATACAGAACAGCTGTAAAGCAATGGGACCAATGAAGGCACATCGCCAATTCCAAAGAAATCCAAAAGTCCTTTGGCAGCAGTCGCAAGGTTGCAGCAGAGTGCTCAGGAAGCCAGTGGAGTCAGAGTGAAGCCGAGGTGCCACAGGGCCGCAAAGCTGGGGAGTAGAGCCAGTGATCAGGCAGCAAAATAATGTAAATTAAAGCCAGCAGGATATCCAAGAGTAGATGCTTGTGAGTCCAAGTGGATGTGAGTGAGCCGATTCCTCATCCGATACGGTGCTTTTGTAGCATTTTTTACAAAGATGTTTTACAGAGTAGGAAGGCAAGAAACAGGACAAACAGAGCTAACACCAGACCTGAAACCCCAAAGAGTAAGTACATGAGGCAAAAAACTCTCAATGGGAAGAAACCTCAAGAGGAACCCAGCTATTGAGGTGGAGCCTATGCTCCACTGACCAGCCTGGTATAAATTAGCAGTACAATGGAATGTAGCAGAAATGCTACAAGGGATCTATCACAGCAAATAAAATGGGTTAAGCAGATTACAGTTGAGGTGATAGCTAACAGGAGAAATAGAAAAACAAATGGTGTAGTTCAGAATAGTACAGGTTAGAGGAATTGAGTGATGGATCTGGAGTTCCAAGCTGTGTCAAGACATGGGAAGGAGAAGAACAGGCCTGAAGAAGTCCTATTGAGAACCCCACAAGCACCCTCTGGAACCCCACAAAGCAATTATTCTTTATTTACCCATTCTCCCGTGTTGGCTAAGCCCTGTATTTCAGTCAAAAGGTGCCCTTTTGGAGAGTTTCTAAGTACAAAACATGATTCCACATGGATTGCAGTAGGCTGCTTAGTCACCGTAAGCAAGTTTTAGTTGGCAGCATCTATTCACTGTCAGGAGCGACTTTATCTGTTTATTCAGATAAGTTTCTATGGCACTAACAGCAGTAGGCATTCCACGAGCCTTGGAATATAAAAGAGTTTCAGGCTTATGGAAGCTCCACAGTGTGTGGGTACTCCAAGGACAAATATTAAATGCCTGGCTTTTGACAAGAGAGAAGAGCTCAGTTTTGTTAGTTGTATGTTTCCGCATTACAGGGTTGGTTCACTTTGAGGAAGAATTTTCAGATAAATGACAGTTATAAATGACACAGTAACATAACATAATAACATAAATCGCAAACTTGAGAGAAAATAACGGCTTTTAAAAATGATAAAATAATAAAACAATAACCGATTAACATCTAAAACATTTCAGAGTTTTCCTTATAATAAAATGGGAAATAATGCCATCAATGTGATTACTTTATTATAATGACCCCATTGATTTCAGTGCAGTTTGAAGTGCAGGCACAAATGCTTTGGCACAAATGAAATTAGCATATTTTCTGACTTCAAAAGTGAAACAGCATTGAACTGTCAGTGAACTTTTGACACAAATTAATAGCTCTGTCTACTCTAATTTTGTTTATTTCCTTGTTAAATTACCAGTTAAAAGTGTGCCCAGATTTTGTTTTATGTTTGTGTGTGGAACGCCCATTGTGCTTACATTGCAGGCAGAACAAAAATGGCGATCCAGTTTGATGTCCTTTTTAAAAACAACAGGTTCAGAGAAGCATGAAGACAGTAAAGCATACCATACACTACCCTTGGGTACTTCAAGAGAGAAGTCAGGTGGAAGATTTTGTCAGTGATTGCAGCAGTGGTGAGCTAACGCTAGTTCTGCCGCAGCTGCAGAGATATTTGGCTTTAAATGAAAACAACAGTGAAGTTTTTTTCCCCCAAGAGAGGTGACTGGTCAAAAACATTAATTCAGCGACATTGAAGTGAAAACGAATAAGGAACTACTTTAGTTATTTGAAAAACATAAGCGAAATAAAGGTGGCCATAAACAAATTAGCTGCTTCACTTGTTTGTATACCTGCCAGCTAGCTAACTAATGAAAATGTTTTGTAATGTAATTTTTTAAAGAGTTAGGTGAACTTCTGGATATTTTAATATAATAACTCCATACATTTTTATACTATTATCAATTTTCTACCTTGCGTTTATAAAAAAAAACAAACGTTACTTACCCATGGGTTGTTCGAAGATCCAAACGGCTGGCCTGTCTCATTGACAGCAGCCATCATAACCCAGGTGAAACTATAGGTTCAGCTTTATGTTCCATACCCTTATTTTTAGACTTGATTGCCAAATTATGAGTATCCATTACCCTTAAGTAGAAGAAATTAATTATTCAACCTCGCATGCAGTTGACCACTTTGTTTTCAGTTTTCGCAACACCGTAAACTCTCTTTCCCACAGTTACCGGCTCATGTTACAGAAGTTTAAACTCGGCGACTGGATGTTTCATGTCGAAGTGCACCATGGGAGTCGTAGTTAACCTAAAAATCTCCACACACATTGCAAATCGCCACACGCATTTGCAGATCTCTCCCACGGCAGAAATGTAGCAAAAATCACGTGTAAAAAGACAGCCAATTGAGAGGCCCGCCTGAGTTGTAACTGATGATATAGACATTTACAGATCTATGTACGCATTTACAGATCTGTGTACGCATTTACAGATTTATGTACGTATTTAAAGATCTGTGTACGCATTTATAGATCTGTGTACGCATTTACAGATTTATGTACGCATTTGCAAATAATTCTGCTACAATAATAGCCCCATAGAATTAAAGCTGAAATAAGTCTCTAATTGATTGTTGTAAAATTACCTCTGATGTGAACAAAGTAGATGCCCTAATTGAGTTGCCAAAAGAAATGTATGGTAACATGAAATGTGCAGAATTGTGAAAAACTGGTGTGGTTGTATGAACAATAAGCAGTTGGAAAACCTCAAAAAAATACATGCAAATTTGCCTCTGCTGGGAAGATCTCTCATGGCGGCAACACCAAATCAAACTGTAAGCCACTGTATATTTGCAGTTATAAAATATAAATCACATAGCCAATAAGCAAGATGATGCAAACCAACCATAATCAAAAGGATGATCAATCTCCATGAACACAGATACTTCCAGACGTTATACACTAGGCCTATAGTAAATAGGCTTATCCGGTTAAGCACTGTAGCACATAAGTCAAGGATTGATTAGGTCTATGGCTGGCTTACTTGTGTAATATTCAAACTTCAACTCATAAGGAACAGTTGTCATGATCCATACAGACCATACAGTGATCGCATTAATGTCTCCACAGAGAAAAAGCTGTTCTTACGTCTCCACAATGGGAGAGATGATTGCAGGACTATAGCCAGCTCCCCAGCGCTCAGCCAAATTGACACCACAAAGTTCAATCTCATCATGACAGCACAACAATGCAAATGAATGAATTTCACCAGTGCGGAATATTAACAAAAATATAACAGACTTACATGAACAAGTCATTTTACTCACCATTAGTAGAACGGAAGGCTACAACTATGAGCTAAATGAAATTTCCTGAAAATGGCATCCTTACATTCGTCCACCAACAAGTCGGGAGTCGAAGCACCAAATACTAATGTCAGTCAAAGTGCTGCCAATACAGTGGCCATTGCTTCATTTTATGATGTTTTGACAACAGTCTCTGAACTGTCCATTTCTCCTCTGAGGCCTCTTTCATTTGTGACTGGAGGAATCGACGTGTAATACAGTACTCCACCATTTCGCTAAATCCAGGATATGTTTCATCTTTGTCGCATCAGGTCCAGTGCTGCCAGTTCAGTAATCCACTTCCCATTGTGCTTGCTGAAGCAAAGTTTTTCTTGTAGTAGCTTTTGGACCCCTCCATGCTTCCCCGACATGAAGGAAGCACCATCACAACAATGACAGTATTTTTGCAGAGCTGAGCCCAGCTGTTGTCCCTGACAGCAACACTGGCACATACTGAACGAAATTTCCCACAAGGGAAACAGAGAGCTGCATCTGCCATCACACTGTACTCCAGCCAGTGTCTCACATGACACTTGTTACTCACAAATGAATGTTTCTTTCCACTAAAAATGCAGCTCAAATATTTGTCCCATTTCACCTGATTGGGGTTTTCACACCCAAGATGCACTGGTGGAATAGTTGGTGGTGAAGGGTCTGGACCAAATGTTGAGCTGCTACCTGCTTGTGTAGGCCTACTAGTAGCCGGGCTGGCTTGCTGTATAGTGGGGTCAGAAGCAATTGGAAGAGTCGCCTGGCATTCGGGTGGGGGGTCTGAATTTGAATGAGTAGGTCCTGGGATAGTCGATTCTGGTATGGGTGGTGCAAATGAAGTTTTGAGCCATTTTCATATCTCCATTTTGTTAAAACTTTAGTTAGCTTCACCCTGACTGTGAAATGAGCTGAAACCACAGGCAAGCATGATGATGACCAGCGCCAAAAATTCAAATGTGCACGAAGGGGAGTTTTCGGTTTACTTGGTGGTCTGGCCATTCCATGAATTTTTAACCAATAAATTTGTTTGCAAATGAGTATTTATATTATTTATAGATTCTACTTAAGACTTAATATAATATAATGAATTTTGAAAATGTTGGGGTGCACAAAAGACAATTTGGATGAAGGGGCACAATAGCCTTGATGGGAAATGTCCCCCAATGCAACTTCATGATTGCAACACTGTGAATGAAAAATGGGGCAGGTTCAAAGGGGTTATTCTTGAGGCACAATGTGAATTTATTCCAAAAGTAAGGAAAGGTAAGTTCAGGAAGCAGTCTCCCCAGGGGATTAACAAAACTACACGGGAGGGTTTGAGAAAAAAAATGGTAGAAGATATCAGCACTGAGAGTAATACATAACATAACATAACATAACATAACATAACATAACATAACGTAAGACGAGAACAGGCCATTCAGCCCAACACTGCTCGTCTATTCCTACCACTAAACTGTACTTAATGCTTAGTTTACCTAAAAGCTAGATAGTATCTAACACTGTATCAAGCCGGGCCTTGAATACCCCCAGTGTTTCTGCCTCCACTACAGGTCCAGGCAAGCTATTCCACACATTGACCACTCTCTGTGTGAAAAAATATTTCCTAATGTCTGTGTGAAATTTATCCTTTGCCAGTTTCCATTTATGCCCCCTCGTTCTGCTAACCGAACTCAACTTGAACAATTTCCTGTCATTCACTTTGTTAATCCCTTTAATAAATTTAAAGGCCTCAATCAAATCTCCCCTAAGTCTCCTTTTACTAAGCTTGAAAAGACCAAGGATCTTAAGCCTTTCCTTATAACACTTATCTTTTATACCCGGAATCAATCTGGTTGCCCGTCTTTGGACCTTTTCCAGCGCCTCTATATCTTTCTTGTAGTACGGTCCCCAGAACTGCACACAATACTCTAAGTGTGGTCTGACAAGGGAATTGTATAGGGTGAGTATGATCTCCTTAGATTTATACTCAATACTCCTGGCTATGTATCCCAGCATCCTGTTGGCTTTTTTTTACTACTACAGCACATTGACCAGACCCTGATAGGCTTTGATCAACTATTACTCCCAAGTGTTTTTCTACACTTGGGAGTAATCCTAAGTAATCCTGCCCTATTTTGTTACGGCTGAATATATTGATATGCGTGCTAACGTATATAATTTTTTTTAAAAAAGCTAAGAGGCTCTTTGAAAGGCAAAGGCCTAAGATGCAAAAAGTAATCTGAAATGTTTCTTTCAATACCGCAGCAGGAAAAGGAAAGCAAGGAGGATGTAAGGTCCACACGTGCATCCATGTGTGCATGCATCCACGCACACACCCTCACATGAACACGTGACCTCTTATTTATCTTATCTTATCTTATTATTACAGCTGTCTGTGCTCCAGACACTCCCACTTTTATTGGCAGCGAATTGGTATTGTTTTGATGTTTTTTGATCTAATGTGATTGGACAATTCTCGACGCTATCTTTCATGTTCACACCCGCCATTAATATAACTACGGATGCGTGACTGTCACTTCTGCTCCTTAGCTAGCTGACCGGTACTTTCAGGAGATGGCAACTTCAAGTCGAACCGCGGAAATCAAAGAAAATTTGGTTATTTCCTTACAAAAACACCCTTTCAACAGGTGTTCGCTGGAAGAAAAAAAGAGGATAAAGGAGCTTGGACCGGACCGACCTAATTTACAAATTCAGCAGCAGGCAAGCGATCGAGGACGAGTTTACACCCGGGGCTTCTCCCGCTCTTGTTACGACAAACGGAGATAGCTAGCTGGATGTGGTGTAATTAATGCCTTTTATTGCTTTCCCTGTTTACTATTTCAGTGTCAACATCGAGGCGTTGTGGACAACAACAGGGGTACAAGACCTAAAACATCTTTCAGAAAAATGCAAACGGCACGAAAGTAGCCGCAGCCATCTAGACAACAGTATGAGGCTAAATTTTTTGGCAGGCTTAGCATTGCTGAACAGCTAGATGAAGGCTACAGGACTGGCATTAGAAGGCACAAGGAAGAGGTGACAAAAAATTGGCACATCCTGTCCAGAATAATAGACTGTGTGAAATTTTGTGGACCCTTTGATTTGGCTTTGCGTGGCCATGATGAGAGTGAGAGCTCCGATAATCCCGGGATATTCTGTGGGTTGGTGAATTTTGTTGCCTTCCTGTGAGGGTGGGGAAGTGTTAATGACCACACGCAACTACAGTAAAGTCAAAAGGGGATTTAAGTTACCACCGAAGTGGAAACCACTAGGTCTCAGTAAGAGACTTGAGGAAGGGGTAACGAAAAGAAAAGACCCAACTCCTAAGGGAGAATATCCCAACACAAGTAATAGTCTCAGCGGGATAACGAACTAAGGCGTAAGGAGTGAGTAGAATTTTAGTAAGACTGCAGTGCAGTCGGGAGAAAAGCAAAGAAAAGGTGCCTCGTAACGAGGAAGGCAAAAACGGCGTTTATCCTAAACCTTTTTCCTTACCATATTTTTCTCTAAGAGAGCTTTTCTCTGTACCAGCTATCGTTTACGTAAGTAGACACTAAAGCAACGAACAAATCTCAGTGAGCGTATATAAGCTCTCTCAATCAGGTGCAAACAATCGGTCCGTAATCAAAAGCAATCACGGAGCGCCCTCAGGCGGGTCCGAAGATTACCGACACTCAGTTACCTGAATAAGCACTCAGTTTCTTCAACGGGGATACTGAGTAGCCGCATAGCATGAAAAGGCGTCGATTAGTCACAAACCCACGGACACTTGCACAAGCAAACAGATAAGTAAACCCTGACACTCCCTTGATGGAGTGTTAAAAGAGAACCTTGAGAATGCCTCTGTATTTAAGGGAACTCAAAAACTTTTGCAGAACGAGCATACTGGACTGTTATGTTGTCTGTTGTGAGGAAAACATCTCAAAGAAGCCCAGAGCAGTGATTTTTTACCAATCCAGGCAGATGAGACAATGGGATAGCACACAGTCCCAATTTGTGCTTGTGCCGCGCTACATTGAATCACAAAAAACAACTGTGAGGAAAAATTTTGAGTTCATCCCTCTGACAAGTCAGCTAGGGGGGGAAAAAAAAAAACAAAAAAAAAAAAAAACAACAAGGGGGTGGGGCCCCCGAGTCCATGCTTACAGCACTAAAAGAGCGGTCCTTGCTGCCATCCTTCCTGAGGAGAGGCTGAATGAATTGGCCATGCTGTCAATGGAGACTGCAAGAGACTGGTGACTGAGATGACTGACTTTAACCAGAAAGTCATTCAGAAATTTGCAGGCCAGAAGGAAAGGGGGGCAAAATTTATGTTCAAGTAGTGCTACTGGCCAGTGTTTAGGCAACATTACAGTGTGTTGTGTTCAGTTTTTTTTTTTTTGCTGAGCTCTGAAGTGCTGCTTCAGTTTGTTTGCCCCCCCCCCAAAACTGCGCCCCCCAAAATTTTTATCACCAGCCGCCACTACTCAGGACGCTGGCCACTTGGGGCTTACGCCAACAAGTTAAATAGTTACTTTGTTTGAGTTTTACTAGAGAGGAGGTTACTAATAATATTACTAATAGACTGGAAGGCATATTCAGTACTCACGTCTTGGCAGATACTGATAAAGAGGATAAAGAAGTAATGGATTATTTTTACATAAACTAAAGACAAATAAGGCAGCAGGCCCTGATGGTATATACCCTAGGGTACTCAAAAAGTTAGGTGAGATCGTCTTTGTACCACTGGCAGGTATCTTTAGACACTGGAGAAATACCAGAGGACTGGAATAGGTAATATAGGTAATATAATAAATGCTGATCTACTTTCTCCGTTCACAGTTTTCAATGAACTCTGATTCACGTCTGATTTGATTTCTATAGCACAGACAACTTGCTCACAAATCATGACATAAAACCTAAGCTAGCTAGGCTACATACTAGGGGTGTGCAGAGACGTCATTATCTGTATCTGTATCTGTATCTGTTCAACCAACAAAATTATCTGTGGGCGTGGTTTATACCGGAAGTCACGTTAAATCAGGCAAATGTTGTATTTTCTAACCTAATATTCATTGGCAATGCAATGGCATATAATTAATTATGACATATATTTCCACATCCTCATACTGTACTTTTCATCTCTCTTTCTTTTTTTTTTTTAACTAAACTAAGTTTTATGAACTGTCTGAACCCCAGCATCCCACACCCCCTTTAACTGGGGTCCATTGAACAATCATAAACAGAAAAAAATGTTTTATAAATCGAAAGATTCGGTTTTGCATTGGAAATAGAAACTATTTACAGTAAAGATATATCTCGCTACTGGCTGGTCTGCCAGCATCCGCCATCAGACCCCTGCAGCTCATCCAGAATGCTGCAGCGCGTCTGGTCTACAACCTCCCCAGACATTCCCATGTCACCCCCCTGCTCACTGACCTCCACTGGCTGCCTGTTATGGCTCGCATCAAATTTAAGTCCTTGGTGCTTGCATACCAGGCAGCTAAGGGGTCAGCACCAGGGTACATTCAGAGGATCATCAGACCCTACACACCAGCCAGACCTCTCCGTTCTGCCACCTCTGGACACTTGGCACCTCCCCCTCTTCGCGTCTGCACTTCCCGCTCCCGTCTGCTGTCTGTCCTGGCCCCTCGCTGGTGGAATGACCTCCCCGTGATGGTCAGAACAGCAGAGAATCTCACTACTTTCAATGCAGACTGAAGACTCATCTCTTCAGGCTGCACCTCTCCCCACCCCTCCCTAGCCTATAGTTCAGCTCACTGTACCTAGCTAGGATAATTTGATTATGTTAGTGTATCTGGCAGGATTGTTTTTGTATGATTAGGTGTGATTCCAGTGCTAGTTTGTACTTGGTAGGATTCTTGCTTGCTGAACAAGCTTACTCTACAGGGTTGGAGTCCTGATCGATGTGGTCACTTCTGGCACTACGATCCTTACTTCACTCTAGTGTTTCTTTTGCGCCTCTACATCATGAAACCTATGCACTTGTTGTACGTCGCTCTGGATAAGAGCGTCTGCTAAATGCCTATAATGTAAATGTAATGTAATATATAGAAACATATCCTTCAGTTGAAGGGAATAATCTTAAATTTCAATGATGCTGCGTTCGCGTTTCTTGATGTGTTAACGTTACTGCAGTTCGTTAGGGAAACGTGAATTACTACTTTACAACAGTATATAACAGTAATAGCCTACATGAACTTTTTTTGCCTGTTTTATTTTTATTTATTTATTTATTTTCCCTACTGAACTAAGTTTGGATAGACTGCAAAACATCTGATGTCCTCATATTTTCCCTTGGTGGCAAAGTCTGTTACCATGAATGGATTTTGTGTTCTTTATAGCCAAGACCTATGACTGATACATACAGCATGTTACATCTTAAACGGATGAATATTGACTGAAATACAAGGTAAAACGTCGGTTTTTTCAATATTTCGACTCGGTTTTTTAATGGAGGAAATTAACACATACAGCTAAAAACTACAGGTTCTAAGCTTGATTTTGATGTATAGGTTGCGGGGGTTTGAAAGAAAACCAGCTGCCACACCAGGCTTGTGTCTCGCTAGCTCCTGCACCTCCTCCTCGATGCGAGAGTTTGCCTGAGTGATAGCATATGTATGTGTGTGTGTATATATATGCATATGTGTGTGTATGTATATGTATGTGTATATGTGTGTGTATGTGTATCAGAGGTGGGTAGTAACGCATTATATTTACTCTATTTACTATATTTACATTTACTTAAGTAACTTTTTGAATAAACTGTACTTGTAAGAGTAGTTTTAATGCAATATACTTTTCACTTTTACTCGAGTATATTTGCGAAGAAAAAATGTTACTTTTACTCCGTTATATTCGGCTACATTCCGCTCGTTACTTTTATTTTTTACCCATTTTTTATTCAATGCACGTTCTGTTTGTTTCATTCTCTCAGAGAGACTTCAGCCAAAGAGGCTGACTGGTCTTTGCTTTGGCTCTGTCACAGCCCCAAATACTCCGTTTCACCAATCAAACGTAGCCAGTCACAGCACACAGAAGGATGAGTGGGCGACAACAATGGCTGAAACAACGGCGGGTGATTCGTAGGAGGCAGAACACCCCTGGCCTCACGTTCAAACTATGGCTGTGTCCCAAACCGCATACTTCCATGCTCCGAGTGCGCATAGCGAGCATGCCTCCATCTTGGAGTGCGAGTCCAAACCAAAGTTCGGTAGTGCGGAGCACGGATAAAGTACCCGGATGCGCACTCCATTTGATCAAAATTTGAAGTGTGCATCCGTGCATGCTCCGGCTGGGAAAAATCCCATAATTCCTTTTGCGAAAACGGTCAAAAACAACGGTAATGGCGGATGACAGTCTAGTGTAGGCTACTCTCTCGAATTGGAAACTGAAATCATGTCACAGGAAAATGGTACACAGGAGTTGGTATATAAATAAAGTGGTACAGTGTTAATGAATAACGCAATATGCAAAGTATCAGTTGTTTTTTTTAGTTTAAAGATATGTACTTTTACGAGCTATATTGAATGCTAATCGTCGGGTCCCGTTTTGAATTATAAACTGCCGTTTTATCCTCGCCACTGCCCATCTTTTCATTTAATTTGAAATACACCCCTTGCCTATGGAGTAGCCACCACAAACATGACCGGCTCCATAAATGTTGCCTAACTGAGTACCCAGCGCGAAAGTATACAGCGCGAAAATAATGAAAAAACAGACACGACTGTTTACAATTAAATGGCAACTTTATTATGGGGTTGACAGTACACTGAAAGCTATCCAAACTGCAATTAATATTTTCCAAGCTATCGTTGCCTTCCACTGCTCTTCTGACAGCAAAAAGGAGAATTCAATTGAAGTGGCTAGCTCGCAAAAAATTGTTGATATTAGCCTACTGGTTAGTCTAGATCATAATATTTCAGTAGCCTACTACTTCAGTGTGAGCATCTATCGACCGGGTTCGTTCGGTAGACAGAAAAACATCTGATTTTCAACTGTAGTCTATATAAAATAGGCGAAATATAAGTAACAAACTGTACCTAGTTATGTAGAAAAAAACGTCCTTGTTATCCTCCGGAGGTAATTTTTTCAGTACTTTCGCGATTTTTTTCTGTGCCGGGAAATATGTCAGAGGTCGCCCAGTGCTAGCTTTAGTTGCTACGGGGACGGTATCGACCACTGCATAGAGATTAATGGAACTTGTCTTTACTTGAGATCATATTGTAGAAGTGTCCCGTCTTGTGTATTTCAGGTTAATATGAAAAAGGCTGGTCCCTACTAGCATTTCTAGCGATCCGCTACATATTCACAATTGTAACCCAAGTAGCAGGGAGCAAAATAGCCATTAAGAAGAAGCGACATTTGCACTACTTAATGGTCGTGATTAAGGAATTAATTAGTATATCAATATAACTAAAATGTATATGTATTAAGTTGGATTTTTTCCCATTTAGACAGTTATGTGTAATTTTTACAAGACTTGCATTTAAATAGGTAAATGCATTTAAAGGTCCAGTCCGCTTGAATAAATATGAAATAAATGCGGTAGCATTTCAGATGGTCGATAATATGGCCTCTCACTCTCACGCTATTCCCCTCTGGTTTATTACCGGAATGTTACCGATAGTTACGGCAAAGGTTAAAAGTTATGGGTCAGATGTCGTCACGAAGTGCATCCCACTCATTTAACTGTTTCTCCGTGCTACTGCACTTCCATGGTTCGGAGTGCGTAGTCCCAAGCATTGCCTGGAGTGCGTATTCCGGAGCACGGTAGTGTGGAGCATGGAAGTCTGCGGTTTGGGACACAGCTATTGTCTTACTTACAGACTACCAAAAACAGTAGTTACATTATGCGCTGCATTCTTTGTCTGCCTAGAAATGTGGACATTTCAGCCTACAAGAACTCAACTTTGAACTTGAGAAAATATGTGGCGGTAAGTTGTAGGTTAGTTTTGGCTGTGGATAGCTAACTATTTGACTGAGTGGTCATTTATTGTCTTGGACAATCCGTTTGTGAAATATACGCGCATTTGTGATGCCTTGGTACCTTCCAAAATAGCTGTGCCTAATACCACACGCCTTGTTTACGGCGTTGTCGCCCTTTTTAGTACAGTCTGGCTTGATTTACAATTCATTTATTCAGTAGATGAGAGTATAAGCTTTCTAACGATGTATAACATGTCTAATTTTGCTTTTGGAATAGCGTTTTTTAGGTCAGCGTAACCGAAATTTTTTTTATCATCGCATTCACTTATGCATTCACTCACGAAACGTGGTCAACTATTATTCGTAAGTTCTTGGGAAATACTATTATTATTGAGGACTTCTGGGCATAGCTGAGCTATATGTTTGCTGATAGACCTAGCTGACATCGTTTTCTGGAGTAAAACAGAAGCGGATTGAACTGTATTGTTGATTTACTGTCTCTGTCTCCATCTACTGAACACAGATAAGATTTCACCATTGCTATGTAAGTAGGCTATTACTGTTCAAAATACTTCGGTTATATACGTTATTTTTTAAATTGAGTGTGTTTAATGTGGTATTAATGTGGATATTTCACACTGTAATGTAAGCATTAGTTAGTAGTGTAATAGTTTTTGTGAAGCATGCAACAGTCATGACGTGAGCGCTGGAACATTGCATAGCATTGCATTGCATACATAAAGTTTGTTTACGCTAAACCGGAAGTTCTGCACATATTCCGTGCAAGGCATCATGGGACTTTGGAATATTGTGGATAAGTGCATCATAAGGTACAATAATGGTGCGACAAAGCATTAGGTTTTCCACATATAAAGTTTCTGTTTGAATTTGAGCAGGCTCCTCTTTGTTGTGATGATGAGTCTATTTTAATGGATAAATCCCCTGTAGCCTCATTGATATTTTTTCTGTCAACGGAGGGTTCACACCAACAAACTGATGAGGTATACAGACTTAATAGAGTACAACAGAAAGCGAAAATCCTCCTCTTCTGACGAACCTCCTGTGTATTGTTTTATTTAAAGGGATATGATTTAGGCCATATTTGAATTTGCACATGGCTATTTTATATTTTGTTTATTTCTATTGGACAAGCATTTACAATTTTATATTTTGGACATTTGGATTTTTACGTTCATCTTGCTCTGCTTATTTCAACATTAAATCAGATTATATGAAGTAACTCAGTACTTGAGTAGTCTTTTCACAAGATACTTTCTTACTCTTACTCAAGTAATTATTTGGATGACTACTTTTACTTCTACTTGAGTCATTTTGAGTAACAATACTTTTACTTAAGTACAGTTTTTGGCTACTCTACCCACCTCTGATGTGTATGTATGTATGTACGTATATGTATGTGTATATATATATATTTAGACACATAAAATCACACTGACCCTGGGAACAAGGGGCCAGTGTGCGGAGTATGTGAGAGGGAGAATGAGAGAAGAGGATGAAGGAGAGTCTGTGAGAGGGGTGTGTGTGCTGCAGAGTCTGTGAGAGGGAGAATGAGAGAGGAGGGTGAGGGAGAGTCTGTGAGAGGGGTGTGTGTGCTGCAGAGTCTGTGAGAGGGAGAATGAAAGGGGAGGGTGAGGGAGCGTCTGTGAGAGGGGTGTGTGTGCTGCAGAGTCTGTGAGAGGGAGAATGAGAGAGGAGGGTGAGGGAGAGTCTGTGAGAGGGGTGTGTGTGCTGCAGAGTCTGTGAGAGGGAGAATGAGAGGGGAGGGTGAGGGAGAGTCTGTGAGAGGGAGAATGAGAGAGGAGGGTGAGGGAGAGTGTGAGAGGGAGAATGAGAGAGGAGGGTGAGGGAGAGTCTGTGAGAGGGGTGTGTGTGCTGCAGAGTCTGTGAGAGGGAGAATGAGAGAGGAGGGTGAGGGAGAGTCTGTGAGAGGGGTGTGTGTGCTGCAGAGTCTGTGAGAGGGAGAATGAAAGGGGAGGGCGAGGGAGCGTCTGTGAGAGGGGTGTGTGTGCTGCAGAGTCTGTGAGAGGGAGAATGAGAGAGGAGGGTGAGGGAGAGTCTGTGAGAGGGGTGTGTGTGCTGCAGAGTCTGTGAGAGGGAGAATGAGAGAGGAGGGTGAGGGAGAGTCTGTGAGAGAGAGAATGAGAGAGGAGGGTGAGGGAGAGTCTGTGAGAAGGGGGGTGTGTGCTGCAGAGTCTGTGAGAGGGGTGTGTGTGCTGCAGAGTCTGTGAGAGGGGTGTGTGTGCTGCAGAGTCTGTGAGAGGGAGAATGAGAGAGGAGGGTGAGGGAGAGTCTGTGAGAGAGAGAATGAGAGAGGAGGGTGAGGGAGAGTCTGTGAGAAGGGGGGTGTGTGCTGCAGAGTCTGTGAGAGGGGTGTGTGTGCTGCAGAGTCTGTGAGAGGGGTGTGTGTGCTGCAGAGTCTGTGAGAGGGAGAATGAGAGAGGAGGGTGATGCACTCCCCACCAACACACAAGGCTGGCAACCTCCTAGACCTGGTCATCCTGAGGAATTGCTCCTCCTCCGATCCCACAGGAACCCCTCTGCACCAGTCCGACCACCACTTCATTTCCTTCTCCCTCCCTCTTGCTCCCCTCCCTCCCTCCCCTCCATCCACTCCTACTGTCATGGTCCGCCGTAACCTACGCTCCCTCTCTCCCTCCTCTCTCGCTTCTAGTGTCACTGCTTCACACCCCCTCACAGGGTTCACACCAACAAACTGATGAGGTATACAGACTTAATAGAGTACAACAGAAAGCGAAAATCCTCCTCTTCTGACGAACCTCCTGTGTATTGTTTTATTTAAAGGGATATGATTTAGGCCATATTTGAATTTGCACATGGCTATTTTATATTTTGTTTATTTCTATTGGACAAGCATTTACAATTTTATATTTTGGACATTTGGATTTTTACGTTCATCTTGCTCTGCTTATTTCAACATTAAATCAGATTATATGAAGTAACTCAGTACTTGAGTAGTCTTTTCACAAGATACTTTCTTACTCTTACTCAAGTAATTATTTGGATGACTACTTTTACTTCTACTTGAGTCATTTTGAGTAACAATACTTTTACTTAAGTACAGTTTTTGGCTACTCTACCCACCTCTGATGTGTATGTATGTATGTACGTATATGTATGTGTATATATATATATTTAGACACATAAAATCACACTGACCCTGGGAACAAGGGGCCAGTGTGCGGAGTATGTGAGAGGGAGAATGAGAGAAGAGGATGAAGGAGAGTCTGTGAGAGGGGTGTGTGTGCTGCAGAGTCTGTGAGAGGGAGAATGAGAGAGGAGGGTGAGGGAGAGTCTGTGAGAGGGGTGTGTGTGCTGCAGAGTCTGTGAGAGGGAGAATGAAAGGGGAGGGTGAGGGAGCGTCTGTGAGAGGGGTGTGTGTGCTGCAGAGTCTGTGAGAGGGAGAATGAGAGAGGAGGGTGAGGGAAAGTCTGTGAGAGGGGTGTGTGTGCTGCAGAGTCTGTGAGAGGGAGAATGAGAGGGGAGGGTGAGGGAGAGTCTGTGAGAGGGAGAATGAGAGAGGAGGGTGAGGGAGAGTGTGAGAGGGAGAATGAGAGAGGAGGGTGAGGGAGAGTCTGTGAGAGGGGTGTGTGTGCTGCAGAGTCTGTGAGAGGGAGAATGAGAGAGGAGGGTGAGGGAGAGTCTGTGAGAGGGGTGTGTGTGCTGCAGAGTCTGTGAGAGGGAGAATGAAAGGGGAGGGCGAGGGAGCG
The DNA here is from genome assembly GCF_013347855.1 of Anguilla anguilla. Taxonomy (NCBI): domain Eukaryota; kingdom Metazoa; phylum Chordata; class Actinopteri; order Anguilliformes; family Anguillidae; genus Anguilla; species Anguilla anguilla. The sequence goes on from NC_049207.1 coordinate 29,992,152, forward strand.
TCTGTGAGAGGGGTGTGTGTGCTGCAGAGTCTGTGAGAGGGAGAATGAGAGAGGAGGGTGAGGGAGAGTCTGTGAGAGGGGTGTGTGTGCTGCAGAGTCTGTGAGAGGGAGAATGAGAGAGGAGGGTGAGGGAGAGTCTGTGAGAGAGAGAATGAGAGAGGAGGGTGAGGGAGAGTCTGTGAGAAGGGGGGTGTGTGCTGCAGAGTCTGTGAGAGGGGTGTGTGTGCTGCAGAGTCTGTGAGAGGGGTGTGTGTGCTGCAGAGTCTGTGAGAGGGAGAATGAGAGAGGAGGGTGAGGGAGAGTCTGTGAGAGAGAGAATGAGAGAGGAGGGTGAGGGAGAGTCTGTGAGAAGGGGGGTGTGTGCTGCAGAGTCTGTGAGAGGGGTGTGTGTGCTGCAGAGTCTGTGAGAGGGGTGTGTGTGCTGCAGAGTCTGTGAGAGGGAGAATGAGAGAGGAGGGTGATGCACTCCCCACCAACACACAAGGCTGGCAACCTCCTAGACCTGGTCATCCTGAGGAATTGCTCCTCCTCCGATCCCACAGGAACCCCTCTGCACCAGTCCGACCACCACTTCATTTCCTTCTCCCTCCCTCTTGCTCCCCTCCCTCCCTCCCCTCCATCCACTCCTACTGTCATGGTCCGCCGTAACCTACGCTCCCTCTCTCCCTCCTCTCTCGCTTCTAGTGTCACTGCTTCACTCCCCCCTCTTGAATCCTTCTCCAACCTTCCCACTGACTCTGCATCCTCCGCTCTGTCTTCCTCGCTCTCCTCAGCACTTGACACTCTCTGTCCTCTAGTCTCCAGGCCGGCACGCTCGTCCCCTCCCAGTCCGTGGATGTCTGACCCCCACGAACCAACCGGGCCAGCCTACGTGCAGTGGAGAGGAAGTGGAGGAAATCCATAGCTCAGTCTGACCTGTCTGCCTACCAGTCTCTGCTAGCTACATTTTCTACTGCTGTAACCTCTGCTAAAATTAATTATCAAACAAAAATTCATAAATCTGCCTCTAACCCTCATCAACTGTTCTCCATTTTCTCTTCTCTCCTCAGCACTCCTCCTACCCCACCTCAGTCCTCCCTCCCTGCAGATGACTTCGCGGCTTTCTTCGATGAGAAGATTACAGACATCCGCAGCTCCTTCACATCCACCGCCACCCTTCCCCACTCCCCCCTCTCTTTTCCCTCCCCTTGTTTCTCCACTTTCTCTCCCCTCACTGACTCTGATGTTTCCCAGCTCCTACTCTCCCACCGCCCTACCACCTGTGCTCTTGACCCTATCCCTTCCTCTCTCCTCCAGACTATCACACCTGACATCCTCCCGTTTGTCACCTCCCTTGTGAACTCCTCCTTGTCTTCTGGATGTTTCCCCTCTTCCTTCAAGCTGGCCCACATCACCCCACTGCTGAAAAAGCCCACTCTGGATCCCTCCATCATCCAGAACTACCATCCTGTTTCCCTTCTCCCTTTTTTATCCAAAACAATTGAACGAGCTGCTTCTAACTAACTCTCCTCTTTTCTCTTGCTGAACAACCTCCTAGACCCCTACCAGTCCGGCTTCAGACCTGGCCACTCAACAGAGACTGCACTCCTCTCGGTCAGTGAGTCGCTTCACGCCGCACAAGCAGCCTCCCATTCGTCTGTCCTGATCCTCCTAGACCTTTCTGCTGCCTTCGACACAGTCGACCACCCCATCCTCCTGTCCTCCCTGGCAGCTATGGGGATCCGTGGCACAGCACTAGACTGGATCGAGTCCTACCTCTCCGGTCACTCCTTTCAAGTCGACTGGGCTGGTGCAATATCGGCACCTCGCCCCCTTGCCACAGGAGTTCCCCAGGGCTCAGTCCTTGGTCCCCTCCTATTCTTCCTGTACACCCAATCTCTTGGTCCTGTAATCTCTGCCCATGGTTTGTCCTATCATTGTTATGCCGATGACACCCAACTCTTTCTCTCCTTCCCCCCCTCTGACACACAGGTCTCCGCTCGCATCTCTGCTTGCCTGAGGGACATCCAGAGCTGGATGGATAACCACCATCTTAAGCTGAACCCAGGTAAGACAGAGATGATCTTCATCCCTGCTCCATCCTCTAACCTCCTTGACTTTTCCATTTCCCTAGGGGACACCGTGGTGTCATCATCACCCACCGCAAAAAACCTCAGAGTGATGATGGACAACAGACTGTCCCTCTCCCAGAACATCACGGCGGTGAGTTGAACGTGCAGGTTCTTCCTGTACAACATCCGGAGAATCCGCCCCTTCCTCACCACCTACGCAACCCAGCTCCTGGTTCAAGCGATGGTCCTGTCCCGCCTGGACTACTGCAACTCGCTGCTGGCTAGTCTGCCAGCATCCACCATCAGACCCCTGCAGCTCATCCAGAATGCTGCAGCGCGTCTGGTCTACAACCTTCCCAGACATTCCCATGTCACCCCCCTGCTCACTGACCTCCACTGGCTGCCTGTTATGGCTCGCATCAAATTTAAGACTTTGGTGCTTGCATACCAGGCAGCTAAGGGGTCAGCACCAGGATACATCCAGAGGATCATCAGACCCTACACACCAGCCAGACCTCTCCGTTCTGCCACCTGGACGCTTGGCACCTCCCCCTCTTCGTGTCTTTACTTCCCGCTCACGTCTGCTGTCTGTCCTGGCCCCTCGCTGGTGGAATGACCTCCCCGTGGCGGTCAGAACAGCAGAGAATCTGACTACCTTCAAACGCAGACTAAAGACTCATCTCTTCAGGCTGCACCTCTCCCCACCCCTCCCTAGCCTATAATTTAGCTCAATGTACCTAGTTAGGCTAATACGATTACGTTAGTTTTTATTTGGCAGGATTGTTTTTGTCTGATTCTGATTAGGCAAATGTGATTTCAGTGCTAGATTGCACTTGGCAGGATTGTTTGTTTGTTTGCTGAACAGGTTACCCTACAGGGTTGGAGTCCTGATCTATGTGGTCACTTCTGCCACTACGATCTTTACTTCACTCTAGTGTGTTTCTTTTGCACCTCTGCACCTTGAACTGATGCACTTGTTGTACGTCACTCTGGATAAGAGCGTCTGCTAAATGCCTGTAATGTAATGTAATGAGAGTCTGTGAGAGGGAGAATGAGAGAGGAAGGTGAGGGAGAGTCTGTGAGAGGGAGAATGAGAGAGGAGGGTGAGGGGAGTCTGTGAGGGGGGGGGTGTGTGCTGCAGAGTCTGAGAGGGAGAGAGAGAGCGGCGGGGGGAAGAGGGAGGTTGGCCGTGGGGGCAGGGCATGTCAGTCAATCATAACTGAACTATACATTTTGACGGGTGCTATAGGATATATTTTTCGAGGGCCCATAATAGATGTGTAGCCTTTTCCACACATGTACACTTCGTTCTTCTTGTCAAGGTTTTCACTTTGTTTGTATGCATCAACATCTTTTTTGCACTGCAAATATCCTGCACATAAGCTGGGTCTGCATCTTGCAAACAAACATTGGTTACAGAAATTCCTTGACTCACTGATGCTTATTTTACTCCATCCATTCACATCCTCAGAGTAAGAGTAAATGTGAGGGTATCAGTAAGATCACAATCATGGCAACTGCATGCCAGTGTTTCCCACACATAGGTTCACCTGTAAAGGCGAGTGCATATGTAAAAACCATGCATTTTCTTGCCTTCTTAGCATTCAGGGACTGCAGGCCGGTCAGCTGACCCTCCAGTTTCTTGACTTCCTGACCAAAAGATCCCTGGGCTGCCTTCATCTTGTCCTGCAGCTGCTGCATTTCCTTTTCCTTCTCCTTTAGCACTTCCTGTGTCTGTGCCAGATGTGCAGTCAGGGCAGTCAGTTGTGATTCCAGACCCTTCTCTGCCTGCAGGAGGAGGTTATGCGATTAAGGGCTTTGAGTGCTTTAATGATTATGGTTGCTGATATTTAACTGAGAGAAAGTCAGCAATACACCACGCAGTCCATTCTGTGCATTCATGCAAAAAGCAGGACTGATCATAAAAACGGTTGGGTATACTGCAGTAAACCTCTAAAACCTGTTCAAGAACATGAACAGGCTTTAGAGGTACAGGGTGGTTGGCATATAAGGCCTCTTTAAAAATTGCAGTCGGTTGTGTCACCATGAACCTGAGGAACCAAATTTAAACACCTTTCTCAATTTCTCCTTGATGTCAGCCCTTTGGCCTCACTCACCTCCTCCATCTTCTGCAGTTGGCTTTTGACTTCTGCCAATTCCTTGCCTGAAACCTCTGACATCTTATGCAGCTGTTGTTTGGCCTGTTGGAGAGCCTTCTGCAGGGGATCACAAAACAGATGGATCATATGGTGCTTTCTGAATTGACTTTCCAATCTCCCTCTGATGCACTACTAAACTGCAAAACAACTTTGAGAAATCCCCCAACATACTGTTATAACATCCACCAATAAGAGAACAGCAACATAGATTAACATTAGCCCATGATTAGCCCATCAGCGTGAGCAGCAGATTCTGCGATGTGTTTATATCGCACCTTCTCCTCCAGAGTGGTTTTACTGTTCTTCCTCTCCTCGTCCAGTTGAATGTGGCTTTTCTTCAGATCTTCCTGCACAGACTTCAGCTCCTGAGTCAATACCTCCTTCTCTTGCCGGACCTTCTCCAGCTCCGCCTGCTGCACTAAACCCTTATTTGCCAGGCTGTCTAGCCTCTGCTGCAAGTAAGCCTTATCTTTCTCTTGCTGCTGCAGCTGCTTTTGAATATCCACTAGATGGGCACTCTGCTTCTTCAGGTCCTTTTGTAGTCTGACAGACCTGAACGAGCATAACAGGACACAAAGTACAGTGGCAGAAAATAAAGAACAGTAACAGGGTACTACGTATTTGTAGAGAATACTGCAAAGTAAATAGGCACTGAATACAGTAACAAAATTTAGGACAGTTGCCGTGCATAGTGACAGAAAATGCTGGACAGTAATGGGGCACAGAAAGAGGGCATATAGCTGAGTGACAGGAAGGAGGACAAGTAAATATGATTTGGACACATGCACTCAATGGATGGTTAAGGCAAGAATTGTGTTCAGAAGGTTGAATTCCTCAATATGACATTAACTGGAAATGCTTCAGTAAATATCCACTTGTAAAATGGCTAATATGCTAAACTTACATGTAGGTAGGCATGTACATTGCCTTGGACGGGCATATCCTCTAAGTAAATAAATAATATACAGTGATGGGACACTGATGGGGGTCTATAGAGGTCTTACCCCTCTTTCTCTGTGCACAACTGGCGGGTCAGCTGGTGCACCTTGGAGTCTGCCTCTGTGCTGCATTTATGGGCGTCCAACAACTCCTGCTGGGCCTGGTCCCGGGATGCCTGCACCTCCTGTACTTCAACCTCTAGCATCTATATAGAAATGTGTGGGGCCCTTTCAGAAACACCTTCAAGATAAAACTCTTCCTCCGTACCATGCCCCAACTGATCTAACACTTTACATCCAAGCAGGCAAGTCTGCACAATGAAACAATATCTTTCAAAGTGTTCTTGCCTACAAATGTAATGCAACTATCCCCAACCTAAGCATACAGTAACCCTCCTTCTAACCCTAAGCCCAACACCCAAATTAATTTGCAAAGACTACATAAACAGACGTCACATGCATAAACCAGATTTGGACAGATCTTCTGTCTAAGACAACTCACAGTCGCAGGGGTCCAAAGGGACAGCAGATTCAATACAACCAAGAATGAACCTTGCTTGAATCAGGAAAATGGACTAAACTGCAACTTTACACAGTTCCTACCTATGATGGCCTCTAACCTTGATCTGGCCCTCCAGTTTTTCAGCCCCCTGTTCCCAAGTCAGTAGTTTGTCCTTGTACTCCTTCAGGCTGATCTCCAGCTGGGCACAGAGGCACTGTTTCTCCTGCAGCTTCCCATTAAGCTCTCCCAGCTGGGTTTGTGTCATCACCAACTCCTTCAAGGACAGACAACATGTTAATCAACTACAGTTGGCAGAGAGTGGTCCTTCAAAAAGCTGCTTTAACCCATTAAGACCGGATGCAACATTTGCGTGTATATCCATTTAAAACACATATTTGCGTGTAAGACCGGGTGCGACGTTTGCATGCTTCTCCCTTTAGAGCCGGATGCGACGTGAGCGCGTTTTAGATGCTGTCATTGCTTTTAAGACACGTGACCGATGAAATGCGTCGTGATTCGCTGAAATACACGTTGGGAAGGTGATTATACATCAATGCAGCGAGAGCGCAGAGTATTTTTTAAACGTGTGCGCCCTCTGGTGGTGAAGAATGGAATCATCCAAGTACTGACACTACAGACAGAAAATGCAGTGTGCCTGAAGTTAAGTGAACACAACAGTGAGCCCGATTCTGTTACAAGAGCGTGAACAAACTGTGATATAGTTATTGCACTACCACTGCCAGTTTGTTTGTTTTATTGAAAATATGGCTGGAAACAACAAGCACATTTGTCAACATTTTCAGTTTTATTGATTTTTTTAAAAATGTTAATGAACATTAGGGCAAAGGCAATAATTTCCAATTAAAGCCAAAGGTTTAAGCTCTCAAATGGTTTTTATTTCATGTTTCTACCTGCTGAGAAATAAAGGTTTTAGTGAACGTTGACAATTCTGTCAAGTGTTTCAGAAAACCCTCAGGTTTTAGGAGGTTGTTTACAACAATGCCTTAGGTTTTAGAATGTTTTTTTAGAGGATGCCTTAGGTCTAAATGGGTTAAAGCACAATTGAAGATTGAAGATGAGTGACAGAGAAGCAACAATCAGTCACTCATGGCTGGGTGGGTACTTCACAAACAGGCATTTTGCCAGCTACTAACTACCTAAGAAACCTCACATACCGCCTTAGGGTTTATTATGGATAGGGTTTCACCTTAGACACCACACATCCAATACCACACCTCATGCACTGGGAGAAGGGTGGAGCTTACCTCCCAGGAATCTGGTAAAAGGGAAGTGGTGTCAAAGGGGAAGGGGAAGCTAAGGTGAGAGCACAGGGAAGAGATGCTGTCACAGGGCTGAGGAAGATATCTTCTCTATTATCCCTTTAGAATGTACACTGGAAACCTAGTAGATAGCTAAATTAAGTCAACACCTTTCTGTAAAACAAAACCGTTAAACAACAAATCGCAGCAAGGGGTGGCTGACAACTGGCCTCACTGCAGAGAGCTGACTCTGGGTTCATCTCAGGTGGAGGTAAGCTCACCATCTCTGAGTGCAACACCCTCACCATTAGCAGTGTACATACTGACATTCACGTTTGTGCATGCATCAGCTTATGTTACCGCTGAAGCCCTATATAGCAGTGTTTCTCAACCCTGGTCCTGGGGACCCACTGCCCTGCATGTTTTAGATGTCTCCCTGTTCCAACACACCTGATTCAAATGAATGGGTCGTTATCAGGCTTCTGCAGAGCTTGATAACGACCCATTCATTTGAATCAGGTGTGTTGGAGCAGGGAAACATCTAAAACATGCAGGGCAGTGGGTCCCCAGGACCAGGGTTGATAAACACTGCTATATAGCACCAAGACTTTGGCACTTTTCTGGGTTTCCTACAGAAATAACCACACTGACCACAGACTCTGAGCCCTTAAAACATTAATTTCTGTACCTTCTGATCCCATTTCAACACACAGTATTCACAAACAACTTCACACGTCCACACAATTAAGCCCCAAACTTTGGGGATTTTGTGTTGTCTCCTTCTTCTACTTCTTATTTTTCCTGCTGATTGCATCATCACAATGCTGCAAGCCCACAAACAATATGTCTCCCCGTTGGACACTTACCTACATCTGCCAATCATTTACCTACACCAGCTAATAAAAATGTCACACACACAAAATAGACATATATCTTTTTCACCAAGAAAATTTCCAGTGAAGACAGCTAGTATGTTCGTGGCTCACTGTAAGCGTCGCGGCCTTCGAACCCCTGTACTTGTATTTCTTAAGCATGCGTATTTGCTCACTAATAATTTTATATTATTTTTCTACTTTTGCAACTGTATAATTCTTCTGAATCCTTCTGCACCAAATCTAGCTGGTCTTTCACCAAACGTATAGGCTGTATTATCACATACAATCTACACATTCAGTTAACCGGCTACATTTGCTTTCAATGGGAAAGTTTTCTAGCCGGCTAAAATATAACCAGGCCATATAGAATAAAACCGGAGCGCAGTTCTGCCTACTGGCCTGCCTTCTATAAAACCACGAGCACATGACGCGATTAAACTACCTCTTCTTTTTGCAAAGCCATTCATGCCTATTTCACTTGTTTATAACACGTTATAAACACAAGTACATGTTTATAACTTCAGGCCCTTATGCTATACTGACATTCAAATTATATCAGAATGTTCAAAAAGTTGCAAAATCTAGGCCTGCCATTAAAAGTACTGATATCAAAATTACGCCAAGTTACAATAAACAATATTGGCTATCTTACCTAACACAAATTAAACATGTTGTATTCCAAAGCAATGCTGCAACCCAATGCTTCCTAAATTATTTCAAGTAACCTGGCCCTGCGTTCTCTCTTATCATCTGAACACATTACGTGTCACGTCAAAGTATCACAAAATGGCCACATGGAAGAACAGATAATTTTTATGACTGTTTTCAACACCTGATCAACAGTTACACACAACAAATTATATGTTTATGCTTGCTTGTCAAGTTCATTTTACAAAATGTACAACCTCTTCAACATTTGCGATTGTAAAATATTCTACATGTTGCACAAACATACATACATCCATACATACATACATACAATACTTCATTGTCCCTATGACGACATTTCCCTAGCAGCATACAGAGAAGGCTAAGGGGCGGGGGATACAATGAATACATATTAAAAATTGCTATACTTAGGCCTATGACATACACATTGCATCTTACAAACCTATCCACACATATGTTTGCCCCAATGATGTACTATAAGCTTGCTATTCACATTACGTTTCACCAAATAAGTACAATAGTATGATTTCTTCTACAATGTTAAACAATAACATATCTTCTTTCTAAACATAATTTTCTGAACAAACCTATTTTATTCATGCATTTCATTCAAGATCTGCTTCCCATACACCCAAAGCACTGCATGCAGGCAGTTGTTAAAGGAGTAACATGGTGGTTTTCACACTTTCTCGGTTTTATGTGCTATTTGCACAAGAGGCATTGAAGAAACATGATGAGTAAAGTATTAAATATGTCCGTTCTTTATTTTTGGAGAAATATGCGTTTTAAATGTATCGTCCTATTTTCAGGCGGTTGAGAATGTTATCAACTTAGTGCGTCACGAGTACAGTAACCACTCCCCTTTCCACGCCCCGTAAAGAAATCTGACTGGACACACCATCCTGCTACAAGTGTGCTGTGCAGTTTACGTAGCAAACAACAAGGCTGAATCCTTCTGACGTAATTTACATAGAAACTATACACTCAGATTGCATAGTTTCACTTACTGTGGCCAAGCGGAATCGGTAACGTTTCAGAAAATATATAACTTTAGAAGGTTTCATTCAATCTTCTACTGGGGCTTGTGTCATTTATTGAGGGTGTGAACGAAAATTTCGGTGCAGCTGACTATAATCAAATGTTTTTCAGATTTACGGTTCGATTGAGCAAGTATCATTCAAAGTACATTTTTATGGGTTAGTGCTGTCCGATTGTTCTAGCTATTTCACATTAACCTTGTACGGCGATCAGTAAAGGTTTGCTCATTTCCTTGTCCTGGAAGTTCTGTGTCCTCCCCAGTCCTAACCCTACTTCCTCCTCCTTTGAATTTCATGCAATTACTGTAACTCATCCCTCAAAATTTCACATTATTGTTCTATACCGTCCTTCAGGTCCACTCGGCTCTTTCCTGGACGAGCTGGACACTCGCCTGAGCTCCCTCCCTGAGGATGGCACTCCTGCTATTCTACTGGGAGACTTCAACCTCCCACCAGAGACCTCCCAACTGTCCAGGGTTGCCTCACTCCTCCAGTCTTTCGCCCTATCCCTGTCCTCTTCCCCCCCCACACACAAGGCTGGTAACCAACTAGACCTTGTATTCACCAGAAGCTGCTCCATTCCCCAACTTACAGTGACTCCCCTCCATGTCTCGGACCACTTCTTTCTTTCTTTCTCCCTCTCCTATTTACTCCCCCTCAATTCATCCAATAGCTCACCCACAGTAACTTTCAGGAGAAATCTCTCTACTCTGTCACAATCCTCCCTCATCTCCACTGCTCTGTCTACACTTCCCCCTCCTGCGTCTTTCTCTAACCTTCCAGTTGATCTTGCCACCTCCACCTTCAACTCCTGCCTCTCCCAGTCCCTCGACTCACTCTGTCCTCTTGTCTCCAAACCAGCACGCTCGTCACCCCCCTGCCCATGGCTGACTGAGTCACTACGCTCCAGCAGAACATCACTGCGGGCTGCAGAGAGGAAGTGGAGGAAATCCCGATCCTCTGATGACCTGACCGCGTATCATACCCTGCTGGCGACTTTCACATCTGCCCTCACGTCAGCGAAAGCCTCATTTTTCCAATCTAAGATCAGTGCATGTGTCTCTAATCCACGCAAACTATTCTCCACCTTCTCTTCCCTCCTCATTCCTCCTCCACCCCCACCTCCCTCTTCCCTCTCCGCAGATGACTTTCTGGCCGCCTTTGAAGGAAAGGTGGCTACAATCCGGAACTCCTTCGCCCATCCAGTGAGCCCCCCAACCCCCCGGGACAAACCCACAGCCACACTGACCTCCTTTGAGATGCTGGAGGACTCCGATGTATTACAACTCATCACCTCTCATCGTGCAACCACCTGTCCACTTGACCCCATCCCATCTAAAGTTCTCCAATCCATTTCCAGCGAGTTCCTTCCCTATCTGTCCTCCATTGTTAATTCCTCTCTCTCCTCTGGTCATGTTCCCTCTGATTTTAAGATGGCTCGTGTTACCCCACTTCTCAAAAAACCCACCTCAGACCCCTCCGATGTAACGAATTATCGACCCGTATCGCTTCTACCCTTTCTGTCCAAAACCATTGAACGAGCAGTTCTTAAACAACTAACCTCTTTTCTCCATCAGAACAACCTGCTAGACCCTCACCAGTCTGGCTTCCGATCCGGGCACTCAACAGAGACTGCGCTCCTAGCTGTGACGGAGACACTTGCCACTGCAAGAGCCTCACGCCTCTCCTCTGTCCTGATCCTTCTTGACCTGTCTGCAGCTTTCGACACGGTCAACCATAAAATACTCCTCTCCACCTTGGCTGGGATGGGAATCGCCGGGACTGCCCTGTCTTGGTTCGCTTCCTATCTTGCAGATAGGACCAACCAGGTCACCTGGAAGGGGTCTGCCTCTGCTTCTCATCCACTTGTTACGGGAGTGCCGCAGGGATCTGTACTGGGTCCTCTGCTGTTCTCCTTATACACCAGATCTCTTGGTTCAGTTATTAATTCACATGGCTTCTCCTATCATTGTTATGCAGATGACACACAACTCTTCTTTTCTTTCCCCCCCTCAGCCACACAGGTCAATGATAAGATCTCTTCCTGCCTGGCTGACATCTCCACCTGGATGGCCAGCCACCATTTGAAGCTCAACCTCAACAAAACTGAGCTGCTCTTCTTCCCGTGCAAGACCTCCTTACTTCGTGAGCTCTCAATCACGGTTGATGGCACCACAGTGACTGCCTCTCACTCTGCCAAGAGCTTGGGGGTGGTCCTGGATGACCAACTGGACCTCAAGGAGCACATCAAGGCAACATCACGGTCCTGCAGATTCCTTCTGTACAACATCAGAAGGATTCGACCATACCTGACGACGCACTCCACCCAGCTGCTCGTCCAGGCTATGGTGACCTCTCGCCTTGATTACTGCAACTCTCTCCTGCAAGCCTGCCAGCTTGTGCCATACAGCCACTACAGATGATTCAGAATGCCGCTGCTCGACTCATCTACAACCTTCCCAAATTCTCCCACGTCACTCCTCTGCTGTGATCACTCCACTGGCTATCGGTCACCACCAGGATCCGGTTCAAAGCCCCGACCCTTGCCTACACTGCTGCCAACAGGACAGCCCCCATCTACTTGCAGGACATAACTCGATTCTATGTGCCTGCTCGACCACTCCGCTCTGCGGTAGCAGGGCGCCTTGTAACCCCTCCCACCCGCCCAAAGAGATCACAGAGCTTCTCCACCCTAGCTCCCCAGTGGTGGAATGAACTTCCCATCTCTCTCCGAACCTCCCCCTCACTACCCATCTTCCGCCGTGGCCTGAAGACTCATCTCTTCAGACTATACCTAGACTAACCACCACCACGCTGTATTTCACTCTTTTATTTAAAAAAAAAAAAAAAAAAAAAACCCCTTTCATGACACTTGTTACATGTTGCCCCATCCCAGCACTTTTTTGGTAATTTGTATTTGTCCTAATACTGTAGCTTATTCTGCCTAGTTGGCTTTGTAGAGGTTAGGTCAGAATAGTGTTCACTGTGTGAACTGTGTTCTTGGCTAGAAATAGCTGTACAAAATAAGTATTGTACCTTACTGAACCTGTGTTTAGCAGTTGTCTATGACCATGAAATGCATTTTTGTACGTCGCTTTGGATAAAAGCGTCTGCCAAGTAAATGTAATGTAATGTAATGTAAAGGCTAACAGCACAGCACCACTTAATTATTGTCACTTCTATCACCATTGTAATAAACTAAAAAAAAGGCGTCAAACTACCTTTTCTGTGAGAAATGTATTGTCGAGCTCACGCGCATACACTGCTGGCGACATCCCTACAGTCAGTCAGATTCTAAATGGATAACTCGTGACCCATAGTTTGTGCCGCTGGTTTACAGGCAAGATAATGCAAATATTTGACTAACGTTAGGTTCACTTATTAGAGTGCCTTTCAAGGACTATTAGACAATCTCTGGTTGGTCATATTCATTTATAGCTAGCTAGCTAACGTTAGCTAGCTATGTAGTTTGCTTTCATAATGTAATGTTATCAATAACGTTAGCTAGCTAGTTTGCTTTCATAAGGACGTTATAGTTGTGGTTTTATCTTAACTTGGCTGGCTAGCTAGTTAGCAAAAATTATTATTGGATATAAGTCAACGTCCTTAGCTGTGGATACTTTATATACTAAGTTAGCTAGCTTGTGAAAATTCAGTGTCCCAAGATAAGCGCGTATCATAGAGGTAGCTATGGTAACGGGGCACGGTCTGTCAATCATAGCTAACTGACAGTTCTCATTCCCACGCCCAGACAGTTCGGGTGAACTTTTATAGTGGGGAATTTAGGCTTAGAAAATACGTTTTAAAATACATTTAAATGATTGAATAATAAAAAAATTATGCACATTTGTTTTGTTGTTGCCTAAAGACAACTGGCAAGTGTCACATTCAACCACCATGTTACTCCTTTAAACATATTGTGCATTCATTACAAAATATATACATTGGTGTAAAACAGCTGTTTATTCAGCAACATTATTCCCACTATAAATGATTGCCATTTCACACTTCAATATGACATATGCTTTGAATGACCACATTCTCTTCACAGGGTAAGATGAAAAAACACAGGGCCAAGTTACTTGAAAGAATTTAGGAAGCATTGGGTAGCAGCATTGCTTTGGAATACAGCATGTTTAATTTGTGTTAGGTAAGATAGCCAATATTGTTTATTGTAACTATTGTAATTTTGATATCAGTACTTTTATTGGCAGGCCTAGATTTTGCAATACGTTAATGACTTATAGTGCCTTGTATGTCTGAGTAACTTGCCATTTTTGTATGTTGAAAACATGTTTTTTTTTTTCAGATACAGATATACCAGCACTTCCCTAGACAAACATCACTTAGGTAGGTAGTTTCACATTAACCTTCTAACCAGGAGGTTATTCATTCCTGTCTCGGGTCTCAGTTGTACCAGACAGTCCCTTATAAACTACCTGAGTGACAAACTCTATAAAAATGACTATTCACAATGCAATAATATTGTAAAATGTAGAAAACAGATTAGTTATTTTTGATAAAGCATTAAATAGAAACATTTGTCCTTACTGGGTCGGGTAGTCATTCACAGTACCAGAAGTTGCTGCACCAGCTGTCAGGTGCTGCCACTGTTAGACTCTGTGACACAGACATACCTGCTGTTTGTCCTGCAGTGCAAGCTGGGCTGTCTCCAAGTGGTTTTGCAGGTCCACCCTTTGGTTGGTCTTGGCTGCCTCAGTGGACAAAAGTAATTCAGTCTTGACTTTGAGCTGTAAAACACCAGATGGGGTTCAGCCCAGGCCTTTTGGTTTTAAATGGACTTAAAAACACTTTGATAAGACATTAGGTGTAGTACAGTCTTTATTATTGGGAAAGAGTTAGTGTAAATTAGTATTTGGTAGGAGTATAATAATAATGAGTATAATATTGTCTTGACAAGAAATTGTTTGCGCAGAAGGGATTAACTAGATTTAGAGTTTCAGGATAAACTGTTTGCATGTGATTGCACTGTCTAATGCGATGTGTATTTATGTATTATCTTGTGTGGTACCGTATGATAAGGTTCAAAACAAGTCTTCCCTACAGAAAAACAAACAAGTAATAGATTATGATGACTGCATTGCATGGTCAAGGTAACCTGCATGTAAGTTTTTGATTGCCCTTAGAGTCTGTTATCAGAGTTGTGTCGATGATAGTCAAGGAAGCCATTAAGAGGCTGAGAAAAAAAAAAAAAACAGTGAGAGACATAGGCCAAACCTTAGAATTGCCTAAATCAACTGTTTGGAACATAATTACGAAGAAAGAGTACTGGTGAGTTCAGTAATCGCAAAGGGCCTGGTAGGCCAAGGAAGATATCTACAGTTAATGACTGAAGAATTTTCACCATAATGAAGAAAAACCCTCAGACACATGTCTGACAGATCAGAAACACTCTGGAGACTGGCATGTGTTACTGACAACTGTCCGCAAAAGACTTCACGAACTTCACGAGGGTACATGGCAAGATTCAAACTACTAGTTAGCCGCAAAACAGGATCGCCAGGTTACAGTTTTCTGAGAGTACCTAAAAGAGCCTGCAGAGTTCTGGAAAAAATGTTTTTGGACAGATCAGACCAAGATTGACTTGATGGCAAGAGCAAAGTGTGGAGGCCAAAAGGAACTGCCCAAGATCCAAAGCACCCCCACTCATCTGTGAAAAATGGGGATGCTTTGGATCTTGGTTTGGGCATGCTACCACAGGACTGGCTCCCTTTTTTTCAATGACAATGTAACTACTACTGATAGTAGCAGCAGAATTAATTGTGATGCATACAGTGGCATTAATCTGCTCAAGTTCAAGCAAATGCCTCAAAATCCATTGTATGGCACTCCATCCAACAGCAAGACAATGCTGTAAACATGCTGCTTTGTAAACAAAGCCCCAATATACTACTAAAGCAAAAATTAGTTTTTCAAAGTCAAAAATAGGAAAATTCTCAAATTGCCAAGTCAATGATCCGATCTGAATCCAACTGAATGTGTTTCGTATACCGAAGAAAGAAGACAACTAGCCTCTGAAACAAGCAGGAGCTGAAGATGGCTGCAGTACAGGCCCGCATCACCAGAGAAGATACTCAGCACCTGGTGATGTTTATGGGTCACAGACTTCAAGCAGTAATTGCATACAAAGGATGTGTGACAAAACATGAGTCCTTTAATTTACAGAAGCTTAATATGTCCCAAGAATTAAGGTACCCTGATATAAAGGGACTATGTATAAAAAGTGGTGTAATGTCTACATGGTGAAACCAAAGGGTGTAAAAATTCCCTTTATTAAGAGCTGAGAATCTGCACCTTAACCACACATGAATCTAAAGTTTTGAGTAAAGACCTAAATTAAGGGGGGAAAAAAAACCTTATGAAGCTCACTGTATTGTTAGAATATGGCACTAATTTAAAAAATATTAATAAAAATCTTAATAAAACTAAGAGAACTGAGAATGAACACATAATACATTTATATAATACATTTGTTAAGCCTATGTATAGTAAAGATTAATAGAGGAGGCTGTAAAAGCAGTGGCGTGTCCAGACAAATTTAGTAGTGGGGGCACAAGTGGAGCACAGAACCAAACAGGGGTGGACATAAAAGCAATAATAAATTTGACATTCACACAGATAATATAATCACGTATCTCTCTGTTGTTAGAGCCTAAGTCCACTTCTCTTGTTACTCCGTATACCACTCAAATCCACATATAGTAACTTAACTTTTAAAAAATGAGTGAACTAAATCATGCACCCTACTTTTTTAGGTTAACGTTAGCTGACTGACTGTCAATCACCATCATTTAACAATACAAAATGAGATGAGAACCACAAGCTTTAGCCTAGCTGTTAGCTTTCGTCATTTTGTTACAGAATCAGTCATATTTTTTGTAACGTTAAAGTTATGCATTCACACATGCAAAACAGTTAACTAATGATAATTAAAAGGACATTACATTCAAGCTGCTTAATTTAACGTTAACGTTACAGAATAAAACACACAACTGAGAATGCTAGAACGGAATTCTGTCCTGCTAACCTAATGTTAACCGCTAGCTCATTCCAGCTAGCGATAGCTAACTAGTCTAGGTGTCTGGTACTAATGTTAACGATATATCAACTTCAGCTATCATCTTTCTTTTTGTTACTTAACTAGTTTTATTTCATCAAACTAAACAAACATGATGATTTAACAAAGGTAACGTTAACTTACCTGGCTGTTCAAGTGACCATCAGATGTGGTGGTGCCAGGGCTCAAAATTAACTTTTTTACTTGGTAGCTTCAAAAAGTTAGGAGCACCAGCAAAAATTTAGGAGTACCCACCAAAATGTAAGGAGCACCAACAATATATGTAATAGATTTTTTTATTGATAAAAACGACAATATAACAGTACGGTTTACATGTAACATAAAACGGTGAAAGTAGCCTTAAAACTGCATGGTAGGCCACCACTGGGGCTTTACGCAATATCCTGGTATCTGCTCTTACGCCGATGACGTTGGCACATGACTTGTCATACAAGTCACACAAGCATAAACACTGCTCACTGAATAATGAAATAAACGAGACAAAGTTTTAAAAAATGATACCATGTCATTCTACAGTCAATATCTGGGACTAAATATTGAATAAATACACAGCCTTACAATTGGTTTTACACGTAGTGATGTCCCTTTTGAGACTGAGTGGTCATACATTGTCTTGACAATCCGTTTGTGAAATGTATGCGCATCTGTGATGCCTGGGTACCTTCAAAAATAGCTGTGCGTAATACCACACCTGTTGTTTACGGCGTTGTCGCCCTTTTTAGTACAGTCTGGCTTGATTGACAATTCACTTATTCAGTAGGTGAGAGTATAAGCTTTCTAACGATATATAACATGTCTAATTTTACTTTTGGAATAGCGTTTTTAGGTCAACGTAATCGAAAATTTTCTTATCATCGCATTCACTTATGCATTCACTCTGTGGTAGCAGTAAAAGATGCTGCACTTAACGAAACGTTGTCAACAATTTTTCATAATTTCTTGGAAAATACTATTATTATTGAGGACTTCTGGGCATAGATAAGCCATATGTTTGCTGATAGACCTAGCTGACATTGTTTCAAAATACTTCGGTTATATACGTTATTTTTGAAATTGAGTGTCTTTAAATAGGTTAGTGGTATTATATAATGTGGATATTTCACACTGTAATGTAAGCGTTAGTTAGGAGTATAATAGTTGTTGTGAAGCATGCAACAGTGATGACGTGAGAGTTGGAACATTGCCAAAACGTGGTGGACGGTTGAAAATTGTTTTCATGTCGTCCCATCCCCATACAAGAAAACATAAGAGAGCTCAGAGTATAGAAATACAGACAAGAGTTAATTATTACACATTTAGGTACTGTACCGCATTGTGTGTCAGAGTTTATAACTCTGAAATGTAAATAACATTTGATTTCCATTGCAGAATGAATGCTACAAGTGTGTTCAGCTGTTATATCTACAAAAGGTGGCTACTATGATCTTTGATGAGTCAAGAAATTTGGATAAATTGTGTTAAACAGAACGATTCCATGATTTCTTTTTTTTTAAAATCTCAAATTGTTTATTTGTTCTATGCTTTAATTTCAGAGTGCATTGAGACAACTGTGTAAATTTCAATAAAAACTGGAAAAATGGAGGTGTTCTAAAACTTTTGACCGGTAGTGTATAAATAAGGAATAGACCCGATTTTGAATAATACATGTGGCATGTGAAATTATGGGATGTGTTTTACATCTTGATGTTGGTGGGGTATTTGACACATGCGAAGTAATAAGACAATAAATATGAAGCATTATTTCCTGTGGGTGAGGCTGCATGGATCTTTCTGGTGGGTCTACAGGTGTAACAGTGTCTGAAGGAACGTACCTGAGTGTCCAGATGGGCGACCCTCTCTTTACTCTCGGTCAGCTGGATGCTGAGGTCAGTGATGGAGGTCTCCAAGGCATGGCAGCGGTCCTGTGCTGAGCGCAGGTGGGTTTTCTGCTCCTGAACCTGCTCATGGAGGTTCTCTTGTGCCTGCTTGTGGCTCTCCGATTGATTCCTCATGTTATCCGTCAACTGCACAACCTAAAAATAATCTCACAGAAGCCAGATCTGATAGCTTCTCAGGTATGAAAACATGCCAAAAAAGTCAAAATTTCAGCAGAAATTCTGATTTTAGTGCACATTTCCTCATAAATTAAGGTTAAAAAAAATGCAATGATGACTCGTGGGCATTTGTGGTGTTCAGTGACAAACTCTTTCATTTCACTCAAATACATTTGCATATTTTATACTTATACTTCTCTGCTATTGCATCCAAGAGTGCAAATGGCATATTCGGTACTGGGGAAAGAGTGTGTGTGTGTGTCTGCGTGTCTGTACAGTATGTGTGTAAGAGTACCTGCTCCTGAAGGGTATGGTTCTTTTCTTGTAGCTGGTTGAGAAGAGCGGTCTCTCCTTCTCCTGCCTGTATCTTGGCACACAGGTCCTCCCTTTCAGCCTCCAGCTGGCTGATACTGTCTCTGCTTTTCTGCAGCAGAGCCTCCAGGTTCTGGATCTTCTGGTCCTTATCTCCAATCTGTCGCAACACCTGCTCCAGGTCATTCTGGAACAGTGGCAGGTATTCACCCAAATTAACATACATACGTGCTCAAGGGCATTCCACCACGCAGCAGAAGAGCTACCCTCACACGTGCACAAGCGAACACACATGCACACACTTGCTCAATTCTAGACACAATAGGAATGTGAAAAATCTGAGTAATTATCCCCTTTCTTAACAGTACAATTAATCAATTTGGATTCTGATAATCAGTCAGAATAGGACTATATGGTCATATTGACAATAACCACTACAATCTGGTACCTGAGCTTCCCTCAGCTTGGCGCTGGTGCTCTGGTGCAGAGCCTGGACCTCCTGGTAGCTCTGCCGGGCCTTGTCCAACTGGTGCTGCAGGTCCAAGGACTTGCTCACATTCTCCTTCAGCTGGGCGAGTAAAACGCAAAGAAGATTAACTCCACAGCCTGACCGCTTGCAACTAGGGGATGGCGATTTTCAACTTTTTCACAGATCGAATGACCGAATAATGTGCTAGATTTCAAATCAATTCCTAGCATGGGGAAGAATCTATTTTTAGAACGCATCTTGGCCATGTTTGTTCACCGGCAGCAACTGCCATTTTTAAATACCACAACAGCAAGACAGAGCAACGTTAACTAGCGAGTTCTACAGTCAATATCTGGGACTAAATATTGAATAAATATACAAACTTGGTTTTACGCGTAGAGATGTCCCTTTTGAGACTGAGTGGTCATATATTGTCTTGGACAATCTGTTTGTGAAATATACGTGCCTTTGTCCTGCCTGGGTACCTTCCAAAATAGCTGTACGTAATACCATACGTGTTGTTCACGGTGTTGTCGCCTTTATAGTACAGTCTGGCTTAATTGAAAATGAATATGTTCAGCAGGAAAGAGTATAAGCTTTCTAACGATGTATAACGTATCTAATTTTGCTTTTGGAATAGTGTTTTATAGGTCAGTGTAACCAAACATTTTGTTATCATCGCATTCACTTACGCATTCACTCTGTGATAGCAGTAAAAGATGCTGCACCTAACGAAACGTTGTCAATGATTTTTCGTAATTTCTTGGAAAATACTATTATTATTGAGGACTTCTGCGCATAACTAAGCCATATGTTTGCTGATAGACCTATCTGACATCGTTTTCTGGAGCAAAACAGAAGTGGATAGAACTGTCATTGATTTACTGTCTCTGTCTCTATCTACTGAACACAGATAAAATGTCACCATTGCTATGTAAGTATTACTGCTCAAATATTTCGGTTATATACGTTATTTTTGACATTGAGTGTCTTTAAATAAGTTAGTGGTATTATATAATGTGGATATTTCACACTGCAATGTTTGCGTTAGTTAGTAGTGTAATAGTTTTTGTGATGCATGCAACAGTGATGACGAGAGTGTTGGAACATTGCCAAAACGTGGTGGACGGTGCAAATTGCTTTCATATCATCCCATTCCCATACATGAAAACAGACGAGAGTAAAGAGTATAGAAATACATACAAGAGTTAATTATTACACATTTTGGACACTTTACTCCTCCCATGACTCCTCCTACCTTCACGGGTTTATTGTGTAATGGAGAAGCGCAACAGGCAACACGGCACGGGTAGGATACGAATGCTTGCCATCCTGTACCGTGCCGTGGAGAAGTGCCATAAGTTTGAATGCAATCTTTAGGTAGGCCAGTCCTTGTCATAAATTAGTCTGACCCCGCTTCCCCTCTCTCCTAAACCTTAACTCAGCATCACCCAATCAGAGCAAACGTTCTCAAGCCATGCTGGGTAAGGTATTTAAGATGGCCACAGGAAAAAGTTGTTTGTGTTGCGTTTGGTTTTCGAGCCTTGAAGAAGAAGAGATTTCCTCTATTTATTTTGGTGGTGGTACCTTGCTTTTGTGCTCGCAGCTGGTTTCCTTTCATTCTGTGGCACTTATACTGGAAGTGGGTGATACTTTGGCAAGGTCTGGCTTATCCGTCTCTCTCTCTCTCTTTACTGGTATTTCTAGTTCAATTGTTTAATGTTTTGTTGTATGTCTTCTGTTTTGTAATTTAGAAGTAGTGAGCCTGCATTCAATAAAGAATGTATGATTTAAATGTATTAATATAATTGACTGCTTCCAGTTAAATTCAATTATTTAGTCTTGGAACCTGATATATGGCTTGTTTTGACTTGTTGGTTGATTCCACCAGTTTTCTGTAGACTCGCCTAGAGAAGAATTTGGCGATTTAATAGATAATTCTCATTTTCAATAATAATAATAAAATTAATTCACATAAAATATATTTTACATGTAGGTTAAGTGAGGGGTTCTAGCACTATCACTTGTGTTCAGTATTCAGAGTGCTGAACATCTTAACAAGGGAATTGACTGTTGGAACCACTGGATTCAGAAAATAAACATATTCTTAAAGGGGAATTGCACTTATAGCACTTCTGGGCTCATTTTCACACCTACCTAGAGTTTTGTGTGCATCCCAGATGGTTTTTATGTTGCTTGCTTCAATATTTAGATATTTGTAGATTTTTGATTCCCATGTGAGCAAACCCCCCCCCCCCCCATCCAATAGAAGCCCATTCAACATCAAACTCCACGTGTGTTTACTCATTGTAAACACACGTCCCTGCTTCTCATGACTGATATCGTCCTTCTAATGAATTTGTCGCCCTTCATTTTTCGATTAGTTATTTCATTTTAAATTTCTAACGTTAGAAACAAAGACCTATTTTTTTTAGCAGAAGTCCACATAGTAGTACGGTTTCCGGTTTTTTCTTCAATTTCGTTTCGCGGCAAAATTGAGAAGAAGTGAAGCAAAACATTCCGTTAAGGCTCATGCAGATATTGACAGACTATGTCATAAAAGTTCTAGGCATTATTTCGATTGTCACTCTTGCTAACTTCAATCATGTGTCAGAGATGTAACGTTACAGTCTAGTAGTTTAGCTGATGTGCCAAGCCCTATACCTCTGTGTTCAAAACAGGATTTTACGGTAACGTTACACTCAGCGAGACACATGCATAGACTACCACACATGAACACCAGTCGTCAAAACTAGGATTTCCATTAGCTAACAATAATGTTATGCTATCCACTGACATTCCTACGGTATACAGCCAACACACTTACATTTCCGAGAGAGTCCCGTTTGGACCATCCGGTGTGGAATGTCATTTCCAATTGATCCTTGGCATTCGGAACAAAGTCTCCAAGACTCCGGGGTTGCTGACAGCCGAGAAATCAAGTGCCTTGTCGCTAGGGTTGCCACCCGTCCCGTATAATACGGGATCGTCCCAGAGTAAATGCTACGTCCCGTATTGATTCAATACGGGACGCAGTTTGTCCCGTATTTTCATGCATGTCGTTTCATATATAACACTAGGTCTTCAACGTGCTGAGAATAACATTCAAACCAGTTTTCAAAGCGGAGTTGAGAAGTGTAATTTTACTGGTGGTGACTGTGAGCTCCAGACAGATAGGCTCAGCCTCTGCGCGCTGCTGCATGAGAGTGCACGTTACGTCAGTGTCATCATTGCTGCCTCACTGATTACCTTGGGAAGTGAAGTGCCTCGCTGTTTTTTTTCTGCAAGTGCGCACTGGGTGAAAAAAAAAATTGTACCCCAAATCAGCCTGCAAATTAGCCAGCTCTTCTTCTGTGTATTCCGGCTTGAATCGATAGGGAACAACAATCCCATGATCAAAAACAAAATCTCCTTCGTCCTCAGACATTTTCGGTTTCACTAGCTAGTAGTAACAACACGACCAACCTAGTGTTATTGTCTGCAGGTACGCCCACATCAGAAGTCGCGCAATGATATACATCCTCGAGTTCGACACTAAACTGCCAGGATCTACTTCCTGCATTTGTGAAGGAAAGCAACAAAACAGTGTAAAATATTAACATAATGAAATAACTAATCGAAAAATGAAGGGCGACGAATTCATTAGAAGGATATTAACAGTTACGAGAAGCAGGGATGTGTGTTTACAATGAGTCTAACGTGGAGCCTGATGTTGAATGGGCTTCAATTGGATGGGGGGGGGGGGGGGGGTTTGCTCACACAAGAATCAAAAACCTACAAATATCTAAATATTGAAGCAAGCAACCTAAAAACCGTCTGGGATGCAGACAAAACTCTGGGTAGGTGTGAAAATTAGCCCAGAAGTGTTATAAAGTGCAATTCCCCTTTAACTAATCCTGGCTTGTCCCAAAGAATAAATGGTAAATGGACTGCATTTATATAGCGCTTTTATCCAAAGCGCTTTACAATTGATGCCTCTCATTCACACACACACTCGCACACCAACGGTGAAAGGCTGCCACGCAAGGTACCAATCAGCTCGTTGGGAGCAATTAGGGGTTAGGTGTCTTGCTCAGGGACACTTTGACACACCCAGGGCGGGGGATCGAATCGGCAACCCTCCGACTGACAGACAACCACTCTTACCTCCTGAGCTATGTCGCCCCGACATAAATAGAAAAAGCCCCTGGGTTTTAAGTGGGGTTAAGGGGTTTTAAACTAAGGCTGCCTGGATGACCCAAAATGTCCTTTTACTAAATTCGGATAAGATAGTCAAATTTTTATTTCAATTGAGATGGCTCCACTGTTGCAAACAATGAAGTTGTTAAAACCTTGGTGTGACTACCAATCTCTCCTTTCTGGCCCACATTTTTCACCACTGAAGTGTAACCAAAATAAAAATGTATTGTCCCTGCATGATGCCAAAAAGGCTCATGCTTTTATAAACCTTTTGGCAAGACTACTGTATTTGTTGTGACTTTGGTTAATTTTAGACAGGTGTGAAACAGGAAGTTCATTGCATGTAGCATTTCAATTATTTACGTTGTGTCATATTTTGATATTGCTATATTTGCATAGGTCGTAATTGACAACTGTGTTAGCCTTTGTTAATAATGATCAGCATATATTTATTGCAGGCTAGCAAAAGTTAGTATACAGGCATTGTTGGCACACCCTGGGTAGTGTTAGTGTAGTGGCTTGTAGTGGCATGCTTTGTTCGAAGTCATACCACTCACAATGACATGGGGTGTTTTTCAAGAGTTTTGCAAAATTCTCTAATGCGGGCATGTCACATGCTATGTTATGATTTGCAGCAATGCACAATTTAGACATTTTGGATAGATTAGGGGACTAAGGGACACCAGGGTACACTGATTACTTTTTGCTTCATAGATCTTTAGAAATTCTGCATCATAACACATTTGCACACCTGGGGTCATAAAGATCCATGACATGTATAGTTTTTACCTGTTTTATACGTGATCCCTTAGTACATGTGACCTCCACTGGCTGCCTGTTATGGCTTGCATCAAATTTAAGACTTTGGTGCTTGCATACCAGGCAGCTAAGGGGTCAGCACCAGGATACATCCAGAGGATCATCAGACCCTACACACCAGCCAGACCTCTCCGTTCTGCCACCTCTGGACGCTTGGCACCTCCCCCTCTTCGTGTCTGTACTTCCCGCTCGCGTCTGCTGTCTGTCCTGGCCCCTCGCTGGTGGAATGACCTCCCCGTGGCGGTCAGAACAGCAGAGAATCTGACTACCTTCAAACGCAGACTAAAGACTCATCTCTTCAGGCTGCACCTCTCCCCACCCCTCCCTAGCCTATAGTTTAGCTCAATGTACCTAGTTAGGCCAATGCGATCACGTTAGTTTTTATTTGGCAGGATTGTTTTTGTCTGATTCTTATTAGGCAAATGTGATTTCAGTGCTAGTTTGTACTTGGCAGGATTGTTTGTTGTTTGCTGAACAGGTTACCCTACAGGGTTGGAGTCCTGATCTACGTGGTCACTTCTGGCACTACAATCTTTACTTCAATTTACTTCAAGTGTTTTTCTTTTGCGCCTCTGCACCTTGAACAGATGCACTTGTTGTACGTCGCTCTGGATAAGAGCGTCTGCTAAATGCCTGTAATGTAATGTAACGTAATGTAATGTAGTATTTCATTTAAAACTAAAAGAGAACAACTTCATTTTTGCCAAGATTTGTGCATTTGTGGCACTTTATTTCAACATAAATTATGAATATAAACTAATCTAAGTATTGAAAATGTTACAAGTGTCTTGCTGCATTTAAGCCATTTTCCAAGTTTCCATGATGCTCACATCTGGAGTTATAAAGCCTTAACCCCTTAGAGCACATGCTAAATCTTGCCAATCCTTGCCCATTTAGGGGGTACCCTATTTAAAGCTTTATAACTCCAGATGTGAACAACACATAGACTTGAAAAATGGCTTAAATGAAGCAAGACATTTGTATTTATTTCTAAATAAATAGAAATAAAGCGCCACAAATGCAATTGTCTAGACAAAAAATAAAAAATGAATTCGTACTTTTTTTTGTTTGCAACAGAATACTGAGAGATTGCATATATACAGCAGGTTAAACTATACATGTGCTGGATCAAAAACTTCTTGACCACAAGTTCATAAAATCTAAGGGTGGATATGTAGAACTACTATAGATGTATGAAGCAAAAACTAAGCCGTGTACCCAGCGTCTCCAAATCTATCCAAAATGTCTAAATTATGCATTGCTGTAAATCACAACATCTTCACGTGTTTTTTCTCTCCAAAAATGAATAAAATGCTTTTTGTCCATTATAAAGCATATAAATGAGCCCCTTATGAATGTTTAAGATGAAACATTGCTATAAGATTAGAAAATAATGCAAAAATATTGTCACACAATGCGGTACAGTACCAAAATGTGTAATAATTAACTCTTGTATGTATTTCTATGCTCTGTACTCTCGTATGTTTTCTTGCATGGGGATGGGACGACATGAAAACAATTTTCAACCGTCCACCACGTTTTGGCAATGTTCCAACTCTCACGTCATCACTGTTGCATGCTTCACAAAAACTATTACACTACTAACTAATGCTTACATAACAGTGTGAAATATCCACATTATATAATACCAACCTATTAAAAGACACTCAATTTCAAAAATAACTTAATATAACCGAAATATTTTGAGCAGTAATACTTACATAGCAATGATGAAATCTTATATATGTTCAGTAGATGGAGATAGAGACAGTAAATCAATGATACTGTGCTATTAGCTTCTGTTTTGCTCCAGAAAACGATGTCAGCTAGGTCTATCAGCAAACATATAGCTCAGCTATGCCCAGAAGTCCTCAATAATAATAGTATTTTCCAAGAAATTACGAAAAATCGTTGACCACGTTTCGTTAGGTGCAGCGTCTTTTACTGCTACCACAGAGTGAATGCGTGAGTGAATGCGATGAAAAGAAAATATTCGGTTACGCTGACCTATAAAACACTATTCCAAAAGCAAAATTAGACATGTTATATAAATCGGTAGAAAGCTTATCTCTATGCGTAAAACCAACAGTAAGGTTGTATTATTTATTCAATATTTAGTCCCAGATATTGACTGTAGAATGACATGGTATCATTTTTAATAACTTTTTCTCGTTTATTTCGTTATTCAGTGAGCAGTGTTTTCATTGCTGTATTGGCATATCTTAGGGCTACTGTCAGGTTTATCTTGTTGCTATGACGGAATACGATTTTTTGTGGTGAATTAATATTTTTATGAATGCCAGGATAGACAATATTGTCCATTATGTCATGGGTGGGGGGTGTAGTTGTAGATGAGACTGCAGGGAGGGGGTGTGTGTTAAATGAACGGCCAGAGTGTCAATGGTGGCACTGCGAAACTCCGTATTTGGCATAGTTGTCGTGTATCGTCTACTAATTAAACTAGATCAACGCGTTTCTGTTTTTAACTCATACTTTGGTTGCAGTTGCACCGAATGTCTGAGTTCAGTAATCTCGACCACTAGGGGCTTTGTGCTAAGAGGTTAAATAGAACACCCCCTAAATGGGTGAGGACTGGCCAGATTTGGCAGGGGTTAAACAAGGACCAGGGGACCAGGGATTGACATTCCCCCTGAAGCTCCCAAACTCCAGTGGTTACCAGAGATTTTAGTAAGCTAAAATAGTTTAGTAAGCTTCAGGTGCCAAAAGTGTATTTCCTCACTGAAGTCAAAAAACGAACAAATGGGAAGATATCAGTAAAGTGCTTGCTTCTCTTCACTGGTTGTCTGCTAAATTTAGAAATCATGACAGGGTTCTTTTTTTTCTTCTTTTAAAAGGCCTTAAATGGTTTTGCTCTAGAATGGTATTGCACCTAGTTTGTACGGAGCCTGGCAGTGACATTGAATGACATTTGCTTTATTATTTTTTTTACTTGCTGATGTCTTTTCTGGACAGTAGTCCCTGACACATCCATACCTGCCTCCGGAAGTGTGTTTCCAATTTTCGCACAGATTTCTTCATTAAGGTATAAATTCTCTGGTCATCAACTGTAGGGCTTCCTTGTCCTACCAGTCCCTTTGCTCACCAGTGCTCTCTTTCTTCTTGATGTAGCAAACAAAGTTGATTTTTGTAAGCCTATGGTATGGCCTATGTCTCTGACTGTTTTTTTCTTATTTCTCAACCCCATAAGGGCTTCAGTGACTTTCACTGGAACAATTATTCCAATTACGGTCCCCTTGTTAACAAAACCCAATAATAGACCCAGCCTAGAATCAAGACTAGGTACTGAAAGCTCGTATACCTGCAATAAGGATTTGTCCCAAACATTATGGTGTCCGGAAAAGGGAGGCTATGTATAAAAGGTGCTGTAATCTCTACATGGTGAAACCAAAATGCATAAAAATCCCTTTAATAAAACCTGAGAATTGTTACTTAAGTACAAAGAAAATTGATAATCCCAAAAACATGGCCACAGTAAGCCAATAAATATCAATGTGGGTGTGGCTTATCACAAAAATGCTAATAACTCCCAAGCAAACTGAAAAAATTGATAGAACTTAGTAGCTATATTGGCAATCCCATCAAGGGCAAAACTGGCCTAATTGGCCCAATTCAAACATATGGTGCTGCTACAAAGCACAATTTTCTTTAAACTCAAAAATTCACAAAAAAATTACTGTTGATCTTTAGGGATGAAAAATTTTCAGTAGTGATCAACTTCTTCATCTGGAACCCATATCTTTACCTAATGTCACTGCCATCTTGGATTGCCACCATTATGGAAATGCTACAAGCCATTTTCCTCTGTCCCCAGTTTTTTCCTAACCACATGGCTGAGATCTATGAATCTTGGCGTGTTGTTAGAAGGTACCTCCCTATGGAGACTTATCTTGGCATTGACTGGCCACCTGGTGGTGCTATAACTGTCATTTGAATTTCCAAAATTTAAAAAAATCATAACTCCAGGCCGTTTTTGCGGTATAAAGACTTGAATCTTGCCTCCCAAAATTGTCTCTCTTTATGCACAATTCAAACCCTTAGGAGTCATAATGTCCACCATTTTTAATTTTTTGAAAAACGTTTAGGAAACATTTGTCCTAGAATGTTTGACATATCAACATGAAATTTGCATCAATTTGTTCATTGTATGGTCCTCTAAAACAGTTATGCAAAAAAAGTTGATAAAAAAACATGGCCACAGTAAGCTAATAAATATCAATGTGGATGCGGCTAACTACAAAAATGCTAATAACTCCCAAGGGGCGTGACATAAATTGAGGAAACTTGGCACTCCCATCAAGAGCATGAACTTAAAGTACTGGCCCAAATGAAACACATGGTGGTGCTATAGAGCACAATATTTTTTTATTTATTCAGAAATTCGCAACTTAAAAATGCGTGGGAGGCTCCAGACAACTAGCAGCAGAAAATGGAGGGGAAAAAATGGTACATTTTACTATCTAAAGTTAAGTGTTTAATTACTACAATGAAAAAGTACTACCAGGTGGGGAATCAATCGGGTTATAATCAACTAGCTTTTACAAAATAGCAATAAAATAGCAGACCCATCGAAAGGAACAATCTGCTTAATTAGGGGTCCAAGCAGCGAAGCTGGTGGAACCCTATTGTATCTGTTCGGATTATTAGGGGTCCAAGCAGCGAAGCTGGTGGAACCCTATTGTATCTGTTAGGATTATTAGGGGTCCAAGCAGCGAAGCTGGTGGAACCCTATTGTAGTTGTTAGGATTATTATTATTCTTATTTTTTTCTGCTAAAAGTGTCTGAGGCTCAGCAACCATAAGTCCTAGAGCAACCAAATTTGGCCGGTGGGTTCCTATGGTCCCCCACTACTCAGGCACTAAAAATCACCTATGTCGGCCAGATGGTGGCGCTATAACAAAGGGTTTTGCGTAAAAGGCCATAACTCCCACACCATACATTAGATCAACACAAAACTTGATCGACCTATGCATCTGAACGTGCTCTACAACTTTGCCATTGGCACCACCTATGACCGCCATATTGTTTGCCTGCCATTTTGACTTGTTCGTTGGGGCGTGGAAGCTTTCTCCGCTAAAATGTCTGAGGCTCAGCAACCATAAGTTGTACACCAACCACATTTGGTGGCTGGGTTCCTATGGGCCCCCACTACTCAGGCACTAAAAATCACCTATGTCGGCCAGATGGTGGCGCTATAACAAAAGGGTCATGTTTAAAAGGTCCTGACTCCCACACCGTATGTCAACACAAAACTTCATCGACCGATGCATCTGAATGTGCTCTACAACTTTGCTTTTGGGACCACCTATGTCCGCCATATGGTTTGCCCGCCATTTGGACTTCTTTATTAGTTGGGGTGCGGAAAAGCTGGAGCTCCAAATCTAAGCGTTACGACATCTAGTAAACTTCTTTACGGCAAGCGACATCCATGGCGACGCAAGTAATCCGACACCGTAGGGTCGATAGTTTTTATCAGTGAGGGGAGGGTCTGAACGTCAGGGAATGAAAGACAGTGCCAGCCGGAGTGCATGCTAGGCTATTAAAGTGATGAATAATTACTTTTCTTTGGCATGGATCCATTTGAAGACAGTATCGGGTGAGTTCGTTTAGTCTTGGAATCTGTCATTATGCTGAGAAATAGCTAAACCATTTTATTGATAGTATTTGAGTTTCTGTGCAAACGCGCGAAAACACGCTGGTATAATATAACAATGACGGTAATACATATGTAGTCCGCTTCGTTCCGTTGCTACCATAACATAACACACTATCTTGTGTCTACAGCTGCAGTTTCTTGCTGCAATTACTAATATTGAATATAAACAAAAGACGCAATTTATGCTGTACTCTGCCAATGTCTAAATAAATAATACGGTACTCTGAGCGTAGGAAGCAGTTAGCATGGCTGGTGAGTTGATATTTCGTTTTTTGCTACTAAAAGTTAGTAAAAGCTTTGAGAGGATGAATCATTACTTTTCTTTGGCATGGATCCATTTGAAGACAATATCGGATGAGTTCGTTTAGTCTTTGAATCTGTCATTATGCTGAGATATAACTGAACCATTTCATTGGTAAATTCTGAGTTTCTGTGCAAACGCGCGAAAACATGCTGGTATAATGAAACTATGACGGTAGCCTAATACATATATAGTCCGCTTCGTTCCGTTGCTACCATAACATAACGACCTACAGCTGCAGTTTCTCGCTGCAATTACTAATATTGAATATAACCAAAAGACGCAATTTATGCTGTAGTCTGCCAATGTCTAGATAAATAATACGGTCCATTTGAAGACAATATCGGGTGAGTTCGTTTAGTCTTTAAATCCGTCATTATGCTGAGAGAAATCGTATTCTCAATTTAATCTCTAAATTGACTGTAAGCTTAGGGTTGTAACTAGGTAGTTGTTTCGTAGGTGACTTAGTCTTAACTTGTCTTAACTATTGCTTGTATTTTTGCATAGACTGCGTTGTTGCTGTTCTTGTTTGTGTTAGTGTTAATCAGTTTAACCTACAGGGTCCAAGTTGAACTATGCGGTTTTTCCCTGCACTTGGAACGGTACTTCTCTCTAGGGTTTTCGACACTTGTTCCTGATTATGATAATACACTTTGTTGTACGTCGCTCTGGGTAGGAGCGTCTGCCAAATGCCTGCAATGTAATGTAATGCAATATTCCGTAGCAACAAGATAAACCCGACATTAGCCCTAAAATATGCCAACTCAGCAGAGAAAACGCTGCTCACTGAATAACGAAATAAACGAGACAACGTTTAAAAAAAAAAAATTATACCATGTCATTCTACAGTCAATATCTGGGACTAAACATTGAATAAATATACAATCTTACCATTGGTTTTACGCGTATAGATGTCCCTTTTGCGACTGAGTGGTCATATATTGTCTTGGACAATCCGTTTGTGAAATATACGCGCATTTTTTATCACTGGGTAGGCTACGTTCAATAATAGCTGTGCGTAATACCACACCTGTTTCTTATGGCGTTGTCGCCCTTTTTAGTACAATTTGGCTTGATTGACAATTAATTTATTCAGTAGGTGAGAGTATAAGCTTTCTAACGATGTATAACATGTCTGATTTTGCTTTTGGAATAGCATTTTATAGGTCAGCTTAACCAAAATTTTTCTTGTCTGCCAATGTCTAAATAAATAAAACGGTAAGCTACTTTGCGCGCAGCACGCAGATCGCGAGTTGATATTACGTCTTTTTTTCCCGTTTTTTCTCAATGTCGTATTTATTATTTGAAATGTGCATTTATGTGTTATTATTCTGTCTGTCTCTGTGGCGCTCTGAAATGTGCATTCTCTGCTAAGCTGAGCATTGGATTGGAATATGTGTCTGGCGTAGTGTTGCACGGTATACCAAAACTTCAGCACTTTCTCGGTACTTAAAAAAAAAAAAAAGAAAAAAAAGAAACGGTTCGGTATTAGAATATTCCGACGTTCGGTAGTTTTGAGTCAAATGTAAAAGCCAGGGAAAATTGTCTCCCGCACTACTGATTGAGAGGATGAAAAGTGTAATTTGTCAGAATCTTCGCTAGAAGGCAGTAGCAACTAAGGTTGCCAAGTGAGGTGACTTGCGCTTGTGCACTCAGCTCCTTGATACAGCGCAAGCTTTGACTCAGTTCACTTCAGTAGCAATAGGTGTTCCAATTTGGAAATATTTCATTATAGATAGATGCTGTATTGTTATTAAAATATGCTGTTTTTAAATCTATTGAAAGGTGAAAGACCTGTTTTAAAGATTATTTCGTTTACAACTGTTTAATTTTTGAAATATATTTAACATATTTTTCTATTGTTCAGTGTTGTAACACTATAGGCCTATGCATATTAATATGTTGAAGAGGCTTCAACTTAAAGGTTGTTAATGAACCAGGTTGTTAATAAACCATGAATTCGAAAATGAGGTCAACCCTTGTGGACATTACGTTTCTCATCTATTAAGGTAATTTAATATTAAGGTATCGTTAGGTACCGAGTATCGATTTAGCATTGTGTAAGTTTCAAGTATCATTTCAGTATTGAGTATCGTAATACTAAACCTGGTATCAGTATCAAAATCAAAATTTTGGTATCGTGACAACACTACTGTGACGCCTTTTTTAGTTGCGGCGCAGAAACACTGCAGCTGTGCATACACGCCGGACCATCTAAGTGTTACGACATGCCATCTAAGTGTTACGACATAGTAAAGGCCTTTACGGGAAGCGGCCAGGACATATCCATGGCGATGTAACCAAGTCATCTGACAGCGTCTCTTAGCACAACATTGGCCATAAGTCATCAATATTTTATACAATCATCATGATATTCAGTAGATATGTTGGGTGAAGGCATATGATCATGAGGACAAAGCCATTTTAAAATCGCTCCATAGGGGGCGCGATGGTGCCAATGCTTGGACCCCTCCCAACGCCGCTTGCGGCTTTAATTTTGAAGTAAATTTGGTTAAAAAAAATTTTTTTAACTATACTGGCCATGTTATTTATAGGTTGTGTTTTATGAAAATGAAATTGTCTTTCTGAGATGTGAATTTAGAGAATCAGGATTTTTACAATATGAATTTTGCCTACATTGTGAGTTATATAAACTTGTCCATCTGAACATGTCATGGACAAGTATCACACAACATTTGTAAACATTGTCTGTTCAGAATCTACCAAGTGTAAGGCACATAATTGTTGTGTGATAAATCCAGCCAGATATACAACAGTGCTTCTAAAAATTTCAGACCCAAATGTGTGCTGTAAATGTTGTGTGGTAGTAACAGAGTACTAAGGGTGTTGTCAGTATTCAATGGGTGATATATCCAGTGCTGAGAAGTAGTTCAACTACACATAGTTAAACTATAAGTTTAATTACATTTTGCAGCAGTCTGCTGGTAGTTCAACTATACTGAAATTTGTGTAGTGGTTGTAGTAGTTCCATATAATTATGTAGTAGAAGGACAACAGCTTTGACTCCAATATCTCTCCCTGCCCTACTTCCCATTTTGGACCGCGGTTAAACCCTGGTCAGTATTCAGTCGACATTTGTCTTCATTTTGACTGAAAAGTAAATGCACTTTTTCTTCACAAAATAATTATTGCTTTTAAGTGTTATTCAAATTAATGAAAATGTTCATTATTTTACTTTCCTGGCAGGGGTGTAGAATGAAATTCTGGGCCTTGTACATATGCAGTCTCTGTGCACCCCCTTAAAACTGTAGACTAATGTAAACTTTTTAGTCCAGTCCTTTTGAGCACCCCACCCCCACACGATTTTTAAGCGACACTTGCATTTACTTTTCAGGATTTTTAAACATTTGAATTCATTATGACAACGGTCATGGTTATTCACAAGCAAAAATTTCACAGTACTTTTAAATAGTCTACACCAAACTGGCATGTTTCAGGTCATCTTGATAAATCCATGCATATTGCTAGTGGTAATTTACGATTATCTTTGTGAAACAGATATGCCCTGTATTGAACGCCATTAGCATAAAATTTGTCATTTTGGATATTTGTGTAGGTAAAACAATTTCAATACGTATGACCCAGATGGTGCACTGATTTGTCATTTACCTGGTAGTGCAAGGTGTGTACTTTCCAACCGCTGTGGGTGCTTTGTGAATCTTTTATTTTGGTACTTTGATTTAATCGATGCAGAATCATTGCAATATCTTTTAGATTGCTTCCTATGGTCAAAATTAAAATTAGAGTCAAAAATGGCACTGTACTATTGGTAGCCCATTTGACCCATGCACAACAGAGAACATATCCCTCAAATGTGTATCTAACACAGAAACTGCATATGATCTATAACTGATATGCTCCATGATAGACCTAGTTTACATCTTCACCGTGATACTTAAATCTGGAATAGAAATGTACCTGCTCCTCTGTCCGTGAAAGTTTGAGTTGCAGTTCGGCCACCTGCTGCTCACGGTCCTTCAGCTTCTCTCCAGAGAGTTGTCTCTGTTCCTTCAAACGGCCCTGCACCTCTCCCAGATGACGCTCCATCTCAAGCAGCTTGACATGGAGCTGAAAGGGAGTTGACAGAAATGCACATAGGGTCCAAAATTCCAAAGAAAACAATACGCCATATGCTAAGAGGAAAATAACACAACAATGGCAATTTCAAATAGGAGACACCAGAGAAACAACAGTTGTACAGGACCATTCAGAAGAGTGATGAGACTGATGGGAATGTGCATGTAAAAAAATGTAAATGCAATATTCTATGCTCTTTGAAAGCAAATAGTCAACACTGGTTGTTAATAAAATAGAGGACAGAGACGAGCAGACCCAAAAATATGCAACATATACAATAGACAAAACACACAGCCCTACACCCTACACCATAAACCCTACACACAGCTCAGCAACTGTTTAAAAACTCATTAAAAGGATCCCCAGATCAACTCTTTTCAGGGTTAATCTCAGAGATACTTAAAGTGCCTTCGGAGAGTGTTAAGACCTCTTCACTTTTTTCACATTTTGTTACGTTACAGCCTTATTATAAAATTGATTTTTATTCTCATCAATTTAAACACAATATCCTATAATGACTAAATGAAAACAGGTTTTTAGAAATTTTTGCAAATTTATTAAAAATAAAAAACTGAAATATCACATTTAAATAAGTATTCAGACCCTTGACTCAGTACTTGAGGCACCTTTGGCAGTGAATACAGCCTCGAGTCTACTTGGGTATGGCGCTACAAGCTTGGCACACCTGTATTTGGGATATTTCTCCCATTCTTCTCTGCAGATCCTCTCAAGCTCTGTTAGGGTGGATGGGTAGCGTTGCTGCAATGCTCTTTTCAGGTCTTTCAAGAGATCTTCGATCGAGTTCAAGTCCGGGCTCTGGCAGGGCCACTGTAGGACATTCACAGACTTGTCCCAAAGCCACTCCTGCATTGTGTCTTGGCTGTGTGCTTAGGAATGTTATCCTGTGGGAAGGTGAACTTTCACCCCAGTCTGAGGTCCTGAGTGCTCTGGCGCAGGTTTTCATCAAGGATTTCTCTGTACTTTGCTCCTTTCATCTTTCCCTCGATCCTGACTAGTCTCCCAGTTCCTGCCGCTGAAAACATCCCCACATCCCCACCACCATGCTTCATCGTAGGGGTGGTATCCAGGTGATGAGCGGTGTCTGGTTTCCTCCAGACGTGACGCTTGGCATTGTGGCCAAAGTGTTCAATCTTGGTTTCATCAGACCAGAGAATCTTGTTTCTCATGGTCTGAGAGTCCTTTAGTTGCCTTTTGGCAAACTCCAAGTGGGCTGTCATGTGCCTTTTACAGAGGAGTGGCTTCCGTCTGGCCACTCTACCATAAAGGCCGGATTGGTGGAGTGCTGCAGAGATGGTTGTCCTTCTGGAACGTTCTCCCATATCCACAGAGGAACTCCAAAGCTCAGTCAGAGTGGCCATTGGGTTCTTGGTCACCTCCCTGACTAAGGCCCTTCTCCCCCAATTGCTCAGTTTGGCCGGGCAGCCAGCTCTAGGAAGAGTCCAGGTGGTTCCAAACTTTCTCCATTTACGAATGATGGAGGCCACTGTGCTCTTCGGGACGTTCAATGCTGCAGAAAGATTTTTCTACCCTTCCCCAGATCTGTGCCTCGACACAATCCTGTCTCAGAGGTCTATAGACAATTCTTTCGACTTCAGGGCTTGGTTTATGCTCTGACATGCACAGTCAACTGTGGGACCTTATATAGACAGGTGTGTGCCACTCCAAATCATGTCCAATCAATTGAGTTTACCACAGGTCGACTCCAATCAAGTTATAGAAACATCCAAGTATGTTCAATGGAAACAGGATGCACCTGAGCTCAATTTTGAGTGTCATAAGCCGCGTTTCCACCAAAAGAACTTTTAGTCCCAGGAACTACTTTTCAAGGAACTAAAAGGTTCCTTCAGCCCATTGTTGTCTGCGTTTCCACCGCGGTCTAAAGTCCCGCGAAGATTAGGCAAATTAGCCCACTGACGTATGAAAAAGTGACGTTGTCGTCGGTCCATCTGTCCTATGATTTCTTCTGTAACCCCATACTACCACCGAAGTAGCCTACATTATTTTCTAATAACCGGGACAGCCCGGAGGGGTTTATTCCACTTATATACAACGGGTTACCAACAATGACTATATATGGTTACTTTTGTATTTATTGATTTTTATCGATTTAATCACCTGGAATTTAAATATTCTTCTGCAGCCGTTTGGGCATATTTTACCGTTGTCAAGCAAAACTGTCGTTGGTAGTTGAACTTGGACCGTTGTTAGGCAACAAATAGGATATAACAGGCCAATAGTCAGATTGTAACTGTTTTATATATCCTCTCAAACACATTCATTATGTTTTTATGCAAACATTCACTTTCATGGCTTGACATCCGAGGCGACAGAATGCATTCACATTTCCAATATAACTGGCAACAACAGCAGAAAACATGCACACGTTGTAAACAATTTGCTGTTTGATTACTTTCTCATCTTCAATTCCATATAGGCTAATCGCAAAATGACAAGAATAGAACGAAAACTCGGACTTGCGTGAAAATTTAAATTAGCAATGGTACAGCCACCGTTTGCTTTCTTTCAAAGTTACTGCTAGCCGAGCAGCGAAGTGTGCCCTCCAGATGCGAACCATGAACCATAAATTAGTCCATAGTCTTCCTGGTCTTTTTGTGGAATTGAAGAATGGCAGAGTAAAATTATGACAGTCTGAAAAAGCTAAAGGGACGATTACTAGAATTAACCTGTTATTTTACCCTGACAAAAAGTGCGGAAGGTGATTTCCAGTTTGCTTTTACTGTAACACCAATGTGAATTACGCAGAACTACCGCATACCTCACATAACTGTATCAAACGTTTTGAGTCAATTACAACGGGCTAACAAAGAAAATCCGGATGAAAATATTCAGCAACCGAATTAATCTGTTTGAATGTTTTGGTACATAATATGCTGTCCCAGCACGAATGTTTAGCATTTTATAAAACGAATACTAAAGCAAGAAAAGAACAGAAGAGCACACGTTATAATTCCAAGACGTTGGCAGGCTATAACCAAAACTAGGCTACTGCGCCGCATAACATACAAGTTTGATTTGAAGTTATTATGAAAATAAATCGGTTTGCGGCTGCAGATTTTTAAACATGGCGGTTGAAATAAAACACTGCAAGTAGTCAACCAATCAGAAATTTTCAGCGCTTGCGCCCCACCCCAAAGGTTCCGGTACTTTTGGAAAGTACTACCCCCCGAGCAGGAACTGGGGTAAAATAAAGCCCCCGGATCTAAATTTAGACCCTAGTTCCTGCGGTCGAAACGCACTGAGTTCCTCAAAAGGTTCCTAGTTCTGGGGTAAAGTTCCTGCGGTGGAAACGCGGCTATAGCAAAGGGTCTAAATACTTATGTAAATATGATATTTCCGTTTTTTATTTTTTATAAATTTGCAAAACCTGTTTTCACTTTGTCATTATGGGATATTGTGTGTAGATTTGGGAGAATAAAAATTAATTTAATCAATTTGAGTATAAGGCTGTAATGTAATCAATCAATCAATCAATCAATTTTTATTTGTATAGCGCTTTTAACAAAGGAGCTTTGTCACAAAGCAGATTTACAAAAAACCGGCCCCCAAAGAGCAAGACTAGGGCAACAGTGGCAAGGAAAAACTCCCTGACTGATAACAGGAAGAAACCTTGAGCAGAACCGGACTCAGAGGGGGAACCCATCTGCCGGGGCAGGCACCGGTTTGTTATGGAAATGGCTTATATGAAAACCGATAAATTATAATACATAAACAGCCAGTATTAATTAAGTCCAAGCAAAGGGTGACTCCGGTCAGGTAGAGAGATGGGCAGGAACAGCAATGGGTGGCAGGGTCAGACAGGGGGACAGGCTTGGTGCTACAGTGGCAGGAGGGGGCACCCAGCTGGTCTAGCTGGTCTAGGGCTGGAGCTCCGGGCCGGGGGGGGTGCTCAGCAAACTTGGGCTAGAGCTCCGGGCAGGTGCCCAGAGCCGAGGAAGATGAAAAAAAAGAACATTGTTAGGGGGTTCAAATGGTGGATTAGCAAGCAGAGCAGAAGAGACAGAGGTGCCTGCGTGCGATAAGGAAAACCCCAGCAGAATAAGGCTATGGCAGCAAAGGGAAACAGAGGAAGGGGCCAACGCAGCCATGAGGGCAGGCTTGAGACAGTCATCACCAGACCAAGACTCGTTCAGCTTAACACAGCACTACCAATGATGATCCAGTGACAGAACTAACCGCTCAGTCCACCAGAGACTCTATAGCTATGCCCGCCACCCACTCCTGCCCCTCAAATATAGGAGAGACTAAAAAGATACGTTTTGAGCCTAGCTTTAAATAAGGTGATAGTGTCTGCACCCCGAACATGGGCAGGCAACTTGTTCCACAGGAGGGGAGCACGACAGGAGAAGGCTCTACCACCTATGGTACTTTTAGCTATTCTAGGAATAACAAGGAGGCCTGCACCCTGCGAACGGAGCGTTTGTGAGGGAATATAAGGAAGAAGAGTAAATCATTTAAGTACAAAGGGGCAAGCCCATGTCAGGCTTTAAAGGTAAGAAGTAGTATCTTATAGTCTATTCGGAATTTAACTGGCAACAAGTGAAGCGATGGGCTGATGTGCTCGAATCGCCTTGTTCAAATGAGAATACGAGCTGCTGCATTTTGAATTAGCTGGAGCCCTTTCAGAGAGAAATTTGCACATCCAGACAAACGAGCATTTCAGTAATCTAATCTTGAAGTAACAAAAGCATGAACTAGCTTTTCTGCATCATGTAAGGACAGTATTTTCTGAATTTTTGAGATATTTCTCAAGTGATAAAAAGCAACCCTAGAGATGTTTTTAATATGTATATCAAATGCAAGATCTGGATCAAAGGTAACACCAAGATCTTTGATTACAGCACTTGAAGTAATGGAGATTCCATCAATGTTAAGCAGTCAGATAGTTTGAATCTCAGGGAAATTTTGGGTCATCCGTTCCTTTATGTCTATAAGACAGGCTTTGATCTTTGACAGCTGGACAACTTCATCAGGCTTAACTGATAGATCCAACTGGGTGTCATCCGGGTGTCTAATGTAACAAAATTGAAGTGGGTAACAAAAAAAAGTAACAAAAAAGTGAAGGGGTCTGAATACTTTCCAAAGGCACTGTATGTATGTGTACGCGACTACATTTGTATGCATTAGTATTACTTTCTCATAACAAACACATTGCAAAAAAACAATTATATCTGAAGAAAAACATGTTTTCAACGTAAAGAAAAGCCAGGTTACTCACACATACAAGCACGGTAAGTCATTAACTTATTGCAAAATCTAGGCCTGCCATTACAAGTACTGATATCAAAATTACGCCAAGTTACAATAAACAATATTGGCTATCTTACCTAACACAAATTAAACATGGTGTAATGCAAAGCAATGCTGTTACCCAATGCTTCCTAAATTCTTTCAAGGAACTTGGCCCTGTGTTCTCCCTTCTTACCATCTGAACACATAGTGGTCATTTAAACCTTTCAGTGTCACATCAAAGTATCACACAAAAACATGGGTCCATGGAAGAACACATCATTTATATTAATGTTTATAACAGCTAATGAACACTTGCACACCAGAAAGTATATGCTTATGCTTGCTTGTCAAGTTCATTTTACAAAATGTACAACCTTTTAAACAATAAATACATACAAATATTAGAAATATTTTGGCCTATGAAATAAATATTTCTTCTTACAAACCTATCCAGACATATGTTTGCCCCAATCATGTACTATAGGCTTGATATTCAAATAAAGTTTTCCCAAATTAGTACAATACTATAATTCATCCTGCAATCCTGTCTTTCTGAAAAGATTTTTCTAAACAAAACTATTTCATTCATGATTTGGAATACAGCATGTTTAATTTGTTTATTGTAACGTGGCGTGATTTTGATATCAGTACTTTTAATGGCAGGCCTAGATTTTGCAAGTGTTAATGACTTATATTGCTTTGTATGTGTAGATAAGTTCTTACTAGCCAATTTATAATTGCAGATATCTTAAATCATTCTGACAAGTCACATTGTAATTATGACTAGTGAAAATGCATTTGTAGATATCTAAAATGTAATTATGGCGAGGCTATTAAATGTTAAGAGGGCTTGCCATAATCAGTCTCCTTTCAAGATATCCATCCATAACTTCCTTGTAGATATCTTTACTTTACCTTAAAATGACTTTTGACTAGAAATAACTGAAATTCGAGATATCTCTACTTCAACTTTGACTAGTCATAACTCCAGTTCAAGATATCTACAATTGTATTTTGACTAGTCATATCTTAGTTTCAGATACCAAAAAAGATAATGTAGATATCTTAAATCACGAGGAATTAAAATTATGACTAGTCATAAGTAATGTAGAGATATCTTGAATTTGAGTTAAGACTAGTCATAATTTAAATGGAGATATCTGGAATTCATGTTTTGGATAGTCAAAACTGAATTATAGATAGATATCTTTAATTGGAGGTCCCATAGAACTGAATGGCAAAAGTAACTTCAATCTTACTAGTGAAAATGTAGATATCTGAGATGTCTTAAATCAACTTTTTGACTAGGAAAAATGCAATTCCAGATATAAATTAGCATTTTGACTAGTCACATTGTAATTATGACTAGTCAAAATGCATTTGTAGAAAAATGGAATTATGGACAGTCAAGCAAAGCTATTAAATGTTAAAAGGGCTTTCCATAAGCTTTCTTTTCTCAACCTCAGCACCAAATGTAATGCGTCCCCTGCTGATATCTGTGATTTTCGCTCAAAAAGCCAGATTCTCCATTGGGCTCCATTCATTTTTGACAGCAAAATAAAATACTTCCACTCAAATACTGATGTAAACTCTCCGCATTATATTAGAAAGAAAAATCACTTATTTTTCCGAGGTAAAATATTGTTTTCATACCACACAGACAAAGATATATATATTTTTTTTTATTATTTATTTTAGTGTACGTCATATTTCTAGTTGGAGATCTGTTTGATGTAATGCACAAGGTTTTGAAAGAGAAGGAGAAGCATTGCTAAGGTGAGTTTATGGCAGAAAGTTAAGAAAACATGTAAACATTCTAATATGCCATTGAGATAAAAAATAAATAAATTAATTTTAATTAAACAACATTTGGACATGTCATGATTGTATCATTTATTTATAATAATTGCATGATTAAAGACCATTTATTTTTTCGATGTTTTAATTTGAATGATATAAATTGAATGATTCTTCAGTCTTAAATCAGTCACATAAGCTTAATTTTATGTCAAATAATATATTAAAATTATTATGATCAAACTACAGATTGTGTAATATTTCAGTGATCATTGATAATGAAAATTAAAATTAGGCAGAAAGAACTGCACTAGCCCAATTGCCTTTCTTATGCTGTTTGCTGTCATAATTACGGTTCTGTTCTACCACCTATGACGAAGAAACAAATGAATCCAGCATCCGTTATAGGATTATAAAACCTATGGGTAAGGCTGAAACGCGCGTAGGCTCCCTGAATGTTTTCCCACGGCAAACTGCAGTATTAATGAAAGCCATTTTAAAACTTAAGAATAACTTCTAAAGAAGAGTGCCTCAAAATAGTTTTTTCTTGATACCAAATAAAATAACAGCATGGTGAGTGTTTATTGTCCAGTTCTTTTAAAGACAATATTATTCAATGTCCTGATTGTTTAAGAATGTCGCAGCATGTCAGCTAACCTTAATCAAGAGTTATTCCATTAACAGTTCAGTGTTGGTACATTTGTGATATGTAAGCCATTTTATCAAAATGCCAGTCTGTGCTGCTTACAACTGTACCCATTGTTTAGGCTAAAACTTGGGGATAGGCTACACCTTTTCAGGTAGCTAAATCCAGGACAGCGTGTGAAGCAGGGCAGAAGTGGGTAAGGAACTGGGCTTGTAACCAAAAAGTCATAGGATCGATTCCTGGGTAGGACACCGCCGTTGTATCCTT
The DNA here is from genome assembly GCF_013347855.1 of Anguilla anguilla. Taxonomy (NCBI): domain Eukaryota; kingdom Metazoa; phylum Chordata; class Actinopteri; order Anguilliformes; family Anguillidae; genus Anguilla; species Anguilla anguilla. Next base: position 30,034,607 of record NC_049207.1, read on the forward strand.
GAGCAAGGTACTTAAGCTGTATTGCTTCAGTATATATCCAGCTGTATAAATGGATTCAATGTAAATGCTAAGTTGTGTAAGTCGCTCTGGATAAGAGCGTCTGCTAAATACCTGTAATACCTGTAATGAAGCTGGTATTGTAACAGAATTCCCTTAATAGCTGAGCCAAATTGATTCATAAATTGGAAGACTAATATAATTGTGCTGCACATTTCCTATGCTTCAAGGTGCAATTTCCAAACAACTGAAGGTACAAGCATCTGTACAAACAATTGTATGTAACTAGAAAAATCATGGGTCCAGACAGACACTGCATCGTTCAGGAAGGAAGCACAAATTAACTACCAGGGCTGAACGAACTTTGGTCCGAAAGGTTCAACTGAACCCCAAAACAAAAACAAAGGAACTGGTGAAGGAGTTGGAGGCATCAGGTCGCAAAGTTTAACAGAATCCTACATTTCCATAACCTGAAAGGCTGTCGCACAATGAAGAAGCCTACTCCAAGACCGGCATAAAAAAACCAGAATGAAGTTTGCAGGTGATCACCAGGACGAAGACCTAGCCTTTTGGAGAAGTGTTCTTTGGTCAGATTAAACAAAAATTGCACTGTTTGGCCATAATGATCAGCGCTATGTCAGGAGGAAAAAGGGTGAGGCTTTTAATCCAAAGAACACCATCACAACTGTGAAGCACTGGGGTGGCAGCATCATGTTGTGGGGGTGTTTTGCTGGAAAAGGGACTGGTGCACTTCAGAAAATAGATGGCATCATGAGGAAGGAGGATTATCTAGAAATACTGAAGCAACACCTCAAGACATCAGTTGATGATCGAAGAATTCACACCATTATGAAGAAAAACCCCAAAACACCTGTCCAGCAGATCAGAAACAATCTTCAGGAGGCAAACATGGATGTGTTGGTGACTACTGTCTGCAGAAGACTTCACGAACAGGACTACAGAGGCTATCCTGCAAGATGCAAACCACAAGTTGGATGCAAAAACTGGATGGTCACAGTTTGCCAAGAAGTACCTAGAACAGTCTCCAGAGTTCTGGAAAAGGGTTTTCTGGGCAGATGAGACCAAGATTCCCTTGTATCACAGTGATGGAAAGAGCAAAATGTGGAGGCCAAAAGGAACTGCCCAAGATCCAAAGCACCCCCTAGCTCCATCTGTGAATGATGGTGGGGTGTTATGCTTTGGTCTTGTATGCCTGCCACAGGTACTTGTCTTCACTGACAACGTAACTGCTGGTAGCAGCAGCAGAATAAATTTGATTATAAATAAATAAATAAATTGTACAGAAGCATATTATCTGATAAAGTTCAACCAAATGCCTCCAAACTCACAGCAAGACAGTGATCCAAAACATACTGTTAAAGCAATAAGGGAGTTTTTTAAAACCAAAAATGGAAAATTCTTGACTGTCTGCATTTCAAATGCTGAAGAGAAAACTAGACCCCAAAACAAGCAGGATGGCTGCAGTACAGACCTGGCAGATCATCACCAGAGCAGATACTCAGCAATTGGTGATGTCTATGGTCACAGGCATCAAGCAGTCATTGCGTGTAAAAGATAAGTGACAAAGTACTAAACATGACTACTTTCATTTACAAAACATTAATATGTTGCAAACATTATGGTGTCCTGAAAAAGCACTGTATGTAATGTATGAAAAACACTTAAAAACTGTGAATCTGAACTTTAACCACATGCGAACTGTTTGATTACTAAAAAAATTTGAAAACTAAAATTGTGGTGTAAAGAGCCAAATCTGTTCCGTCATCTGCCGTGCCTTCACCTTGTAGATCTTTATTTTGTACGATCTTTGGAGGCGTGGTTTGTCAATGACATTTCTCAGCTGTTACCGGTTTCTCACTCAGCAGGCATTTGCATGCCCTTCACTCATTGCTGTTATTGTGTGCACCTGTTTCCACTGTTTATATTCCCTGTTCACCAGTCACTCAGTGCGAGATTGTTGCCCCAGTTTACTGAGCCAGTCAAGCGTTTGTTCCTGTGATTCTGATTGCCTGTTCATTTTGATCCTTGCCTGTTTCCTGACCACCGATTTCTGCCTGCCCGTTTCCCGACCAGCCTGTCTCGTTTTGACCCTGACTCTTCCTTTGACTGTACACCGACCTTTGCCTGTTACTGGACTAAGGACCTGCTTCTGCCCCTTTTGTACTGTTGCTTCGCTGCTTGATTTACTGGTTTACGAACTTTGCCTGGACTTTGATTACGAGACACATTATTCCCTTTTGTACTGTGCATCGCTGATTGATTTCCTGGATCACAAACTGTTGCCTGTTATACTGACTACGAGTGTGCTTATCCCCAAAATAAATCTCCGGTTTCATTATAACTTCAGTTTCTGTCTGCATTTGGGTCCTAAACTCTCCAGTTCGTCACAAAATCAAGAACAAAAATGTCTTTGTCCCAAACATCATGGACCTCACTGTATAACCTAGTAATACATGTAATATAGCCTAGTATAATTAACATTTATGTATTAAACTCCATTAGCGGTCATTTTAAAGAATACCAGTGATTAGCTCCTCAGAGACCAGAAAACCATCCAATAGTATTTGAGCACACATGCACATTGTTAGAAATCTGACATGTGAGCAGACAAATCTGAAACACTTTCTTGTCTGCATTCACTTCCAAGGAGTACGATAGAAAGTCTGGGGTGCATCCCAATACTCAAAAATTATCCTCCAAGCCCTGGAAATTGATTTTAGTACCCTCCCTCCCTCCACTTTCCCAATATTGAAGCACAGGAGCAAAACAAAGCTCCAAACTTGGCTCCATGCCTCCTGCCAGCGAAGGATAGATCAGTGTATGCCACCGCATAAGTTTTTTCACATTTCTGGATGACATCATCATGCTAATGCCCACAGAGATTAAAACATCATTCCACAGAATCTGACACCATCCAGATTTCAAAGCAGTGGTGGCAGAGAGCTTGAATTTACCACATTTGTGTGTGCTTCAGTATGTTATTATAACACATACCAATATATCCAAAAGGCTACAATGCATACAATGGATAACAAAATGTAAATTTTTGTGGCTCTTCACAGACAAATAGGACAATTTAAGATGGGGAAGCAGGTTATTTGCATGTACATGAATGTTGCTTAAACACGAAATAAGAATGGCAGCTACCATTATTTCAATGTATGAATATGCATCAACCAACCGTTTCCAAAGGACTTATTTATCACAAACAAATTTAATTTCAGATGTTAAATTGGGAAATAATTGTTTTTCGATATGAACCCTGAATACTGGGAAACAATAACTCAGATGATATGAAGCAATCTAATCTACAGAAATGTTTTTTAATTAGCCTTTGTGAGATGCAATGAACTGGCAATAGACTGAAGGCTGTATATGAGGTGAATTAATGCTCAGTATGTTCAAACACCGGGCACATCTGGATTCTGGAATTACAGCAAATTGTTATGCTTGTATACTATGAGATGCTTATGTTGATCTAATGTTGCCGATAACAAATTAATTAGTATCTCAACATGAAATGTGTACACAATTTTATAGCAATAAATGGGTTGGCCACATGTTAGTTCTGTGTTTGGCTATGGGACTATCCGTGGGTTCTGCAAAATGTTATGATTACGATAGGGTTGACATCGACTTCCTCCCCTCCTTTCCTTCCCTACTTCCAGGTAGGAGACAAGTGGTAGTGGGGGACTGGAGCAAAGGAGGCAAGGAGTGAAAAGTAAAGGGACATACCCCCTGTCTCTAGTTTATGAACGAACCGGCAGCACATTTTTGTCCCCTGTAGTAGACATGAGTCTGGTCTTAAGCTCAAGAATCAATTAAAATAAAATAAAAAATATTTTCACTGCAAATGCTTTTGACATCTAAGACACTTGTACTATGTCAAAAAAAAAATGAAAACACTACTTTTCTGCTGGGTCTCGAAAGGATATAGAATCTGCGGTCAAGAGCCCAAGTAAAGACCTCTGACCTGGCTGATTTCATACTGCTGTTGTTGGGTCTGTTGTTCCTGCTTCTCCTTCTGCTGTATGAGTTTCTTGGCTTCGGCCTTCAGCTGCTGGTGGCTGAGCTCAAGATCCATGAGTTCCTGCTGGAGCCGCCCACCCACTTCATCTTTCTCGCCTAGCTCTGCCTGGGCCGTCTGCAGAGAGGCCTCAGAGGCAGAGGCCTGGATCTGCAGTTTCTGGAACTCTAGCTCCATCTGGTGGAGGGAGGTCTGCAAGCTCTTTTTGCTGGCCTGCTCCAGGTTCAGATGCTCCTGTAGGTCCTGGCATGCCCACTCCTTCTTCCCAAGCTTGTCCAAAAGGTCCTGTGGAGCAGCTTTAATGTTATACCTTGTTCACAGTACCAAGATGTGACTAATTCAAACAAGATGATCCTAAAGTTTTGTTTCAAGGCATGCATCACAAGGGTGTTATAGTACAAATATAGTGCAGTCAGAAGAGGCATTTTCCATGTTTACAAACCAGTTTTGATTAAATCAAAAGTTTAACGCCTAACTAAAGATTGTTCCACCAAAAGCAGTTGTTTTAATTAAAAGTAAAAAAATATATATCCTGAAAACATTCAGGTTTTTCTTGTTTACAAAATATCAAAGAGATATTTAATGGGAAAAGAGTGATATTTACAAATGATGATCTGTAAATATTGTCAGGCTATTGTTACCCATAACTTTTTTTGTATGTATTTGAGGGAGATTTATGTAGATAAATTGTTATTCATAGAACTTTGTTGTCAGACTGTGAAACTTAACAAAACTTATGAGCTCAAATTTATGAGCTCAGTCTATAAGCCAATGTTAGTTTCACTTAGCATATCGTAACACATCACAAATGTAACACGGCCATTTACTTCAGTCCACTACCAAATGATTAATGACAAAGAAACAGCCATCTGGTCACATTCATTTATAATAAGCACATGTCAGATTGGTCTGTATAGTAGGCTATTTGCTTTTTCTATTTGGTTTTGTGTTCGTTTTTAATGCATAAACAGGCTATGGCCAAATTAATTTAACTTTTAATTTATTTCATGTAAGATAGCCTAATGTTCCAATGAAATGGTCTGTGAGATAAATCAATGAAATAAATTCCTCCTTTTGCTGTAAAGAATGAACACAACCTCGTTCACAGGTTGCTACATAGCCACCATGTCATTCTGCATAACTTACAATAGTAGGCTAATTGGAAGTTTTGATGTAGGCTACAGCACAGTAATACACAATAATGGTAGTAAAAATCCATCATAACTTATTCAAATTGATAAAGTTGAACATAATTGAAATGGGTAATGACAATGGTTTTTTATTGCAGGGATCAAAGAAAACATGAGTCTTGACATGTGCAATGATTTAAAATCACTTATCTTATCTTTTTGTTTACTTTAAGGTAAGGGGCACAACTGCCCCCACCTATGGATACAAGCGACCCCGAGGAGCATTTGTTCCTGTGAACATCAGTTTGACGTAAAAATGTGCCTTTCATGTTAGCGATTCAATTAAATCAACAAAATCAACAAAAGTTAATAGACAATATCAAGTTGTTAATTTGAAAATACCGCCATTCTTGAGCAAGTGGTCTCTTAGCAATTACGTAAAAGATGAACTGGGGCACAACCGACCCCAGTCTCCCCTTCAATCGGATAGCATATACTTTAACATTAGAATGGCCAGAGGCGATGCCACTAGGCGTTTAGACTTAAAAATTAAAATCACTTTAACACTGGATATGCAATAGATACCTTCCATGACTTTTCCTAAATATCTGAAATCTTGAAATCACTGCTTAGAATTTAAAAAATCTAATCAATAAAGAAATGCAGGCAGTTTGTACCATTTTCTTAACAAAAATCCCCCACCAGACAATAGGCGGCAGGTTTTGGTACATGGCCAGGTGCAAATGAGTTGCTCTCTCCTCACTCCTCTCCTCGCACACCACAGAGCAACTGAATGACCAACACTTTGAGATAAATTGCAACTGTGTGATGAAATTGATAAAAAGTTTAAGGTGGGGATAAATAACTGTGGGCATTGTAGCAGGCCCGGCTGTAGGATTTTGGTGGCCCTAAACAAATCTGTTCGAGTGGGGGGGGGGGGGGGGGGGGGGGGGGGCTGTCGGATTATGTTCAGTGGGTTGCTGTTGGATTAAGTCGAACGGGGGGGTGCTGTTGGATTCTGTCGAGCGAGGGGGAGGGTCACTTGACTTGGTAAAGTCCTTATTACAATACATTGTTATGAAATGTTCTGTTGCCATTCCATTTTTTATTTATACCGCTAGTTCCGCGATACGGGATGAATAACGTAATTACGAAAAAAACGTTATTTACCTTAGATAAACATTGGATCGTGTGGCCCCTCTCGTGGTCGGGTGGCCCTAAACAACCGTATAGAGCATTTATGCCACAGGCCGGCCCTGCATTGTAGTAATAGAAATTATAGTTTTTTGATTTTTCACTGAAACTTTGAATAACCGGAATAGACTAGCTACATGACAACTGCTGAAATGTAACAGATTTGTGTGCGGTCCCTGTTCATTATGACAGAAGAAATGACTTTTTCATGTGCCGCATGTCGTGTTTTGCACATTTTAGCACTTTTTTCAGTGTCGGTAATATGCCTTCAGATGCTTTCCCCTTAGCCTACATAACAAAACAGCTATAATTTAGAAATGCAACTGTTGGAATTAATTCAGTTGTGTTCTTTATTTTAAAAATTATAATTTTGCAACATATGGTTTCATAATATTCATGAAATTAGGTAACTGTGGGCGCACAAATCGATGCGGAAATGCTGGACAGTAATAGAAAGTAATAAAAACAGTCTTTTTGGTGTTAAAACATTTGTGTAAATGTTCTATTTGCTCCAAAATTTGCAAGAAAGCAAGTGAAATGAACTAAATTTCATCTGGACATCTCCATTCACTCTGCACCATGTAGCTTAATTTTGTTTAGCAAATTTGCAATTCTTATTACATTGGAGCCAATTTCATTGGATTTCTTTCATTCAGCTGTAATAATGCTGTACCTACAGTATCTGTGGTATTTTGCTGTTGCTGTTTTAATATCATTAAAACCCTTTTTCTCAAATATAGCCAATAGGTATCAACACCTACTCTTGTCTGGCAGTGGGGGTGTGGAGAACGGCCTGTATTTTAGTTAAACTGTCCTAAATTTTTAATTCATTTTGTCAGACAGCCTGTATAATTGAGTTTGTTTGAACAAAAATATGCCAAAGTTCACCCAGCTCCTAAAACATACATGAAAATGTTTGTATTGGTTAGCTAGCTGGCAAGTAGCTAAAAACAAATAAACAAACAGCAGCTAATTAGTTTTAAAACCACCTTCATTTCCCTTATGTTTCTCAAACAACTACAGTAGTTCCTAACAGTCTCTGCTTCAGTGTTGCTGGATTAATGTTTTTGACAGTCACCTATTCACTGAAAGTTCAACAATGTTACTTTTTCACTTTTGGAGTCAGAAAATATTATGCTAATTTGACCATTTTTACTAGCATTTGTGCCTACACTTGTGCCTGCATAACGCTGCACCAAAGTAAATGTGGTCATTATAAAAAAATGTAACCACACTGGTGGCATTATTACACATTTTATTACAAGAAAAACTCATTGTGAAATGTTTTTGATGTTAATCGGTTAATATTTATTCCTACTTGAGTATATTTAAAAACCTAGTTTTAACAAGATTTTTACATGTAGATCTTTGCCAAGATCTTGTCTACATTGTGCTGTATAGCATTTGTTTTGTTACATCCATGTTCTTCCCCTATTCTCTGTTTTTTGACCCTTCTCAGTTCCTGTAGTGTAGTGATGTCATTGTGACACGCTGTCATGTGATTCAGTTCCAGGAAGTTACAATCGTAATCCTCATGGTGATCTGCCTGCTCTTACGGTGAAGCCACACTATACATGGCCCCGCCGCGCGGCGGCGCCGCCTCCATTCATTTTGAATGAGAGGTGGCGGCCAGACCCCGCAAGGCATTTTGGGATTGCCGGCGGCGCGGCGGGAGCGGCGAGGCCGCAGTGGAGATGGCAAAAATTCAACTTTGACCCCCTCGCCGCGTTGCGGTAACCAATCTGATTTGATCTAATGATCCGTCAAGTAAATTGTCCCTATTTTTTTCTAATTTTAGTTCCACATTCTATCGTTCCACAATGGAGGACCTAACTCGTAATTTCCGCATCAGGTTTCCCGACTTAATAAAATCTCCTACAGAGACATTGATAAGAGGAACGCAGCGTGGAGAAAAGTCTCTGAAATTGTCGGTGGCTCTGCAATGTAGGCTAGTTATCGCCGTTAGCTACTATCACTGTCCAGTCTAGAATAAAATCATTTTGCAGTAACCTAGCGCTGAAAAATGTTAATAAGCTGCCTAGCTAGGCTAACTAATGTGTAGCTATAGTGAGTAACAACAAACAATAACAAACAAAAAAATCTTCCTAATGTATTAGTTGCAAGTTGTTCGTTTCTACCAGCCACCTAGCTAGCTGACCAGATGTAACTCTGAAGGCATTATCTGGCTAATTAGCCAGACAATGTTTTTGTTGTTGGTTGTTACTCACTAGCTAGATATTAAACAGCCTAGCTAGGCAGCTGACTAAAAATTCAGATCTAGGTTACTGCAAAAATGATTTTTATTCAGACAGGACAATGAATATGAAACACGATATTAAACCCGGTCAACATTTAACGAACACAACTGTCTGTCAAAAATAGGTGACACGCCCACAAACAGCCGACTGTGGGGACGCGGCGCGGCGACAGGCGGCCGTCGCCGCGTATAGTGTGGCTTCAGCCTTATGCTATCTGTATCAATCTGTTTGTTCATGTTCTTTGATAGCATCGTTGGTAAGTAATATCATTTATAGTATGTTCATGCTTAACTTAAGATGAATACTGAAACATATAAATGTTCAGATTGTTTGTTATCTGATGTTTATGTTAGCAAATGTGCCTTTAGTGGAACCCACTTTTTCTTCGGGTTTGAGCTTGGGGATGCATCAACATTCATGAGAGAAAACTATTCATATTAAAGCCGCAAGCGGCGTTGGGAGGGGTACAAGCATCTGCACCATCGCGCCCCCTATGGAGCGATTTTAAAATGGCTGTGTCCTCATGGTCATACGCCTTCACCCAACATATGTACTGAATATTCTGATGATCGTATAAAAAATAGATGACTTATGGCCAATTTTGTGCTGAGACGCTGGCTGATGACTTAGTTGCATCGCCATGGATGTGTCCTGACAGCTTCCCGTCAAGGCCTTGACTATGTCGTAACATTTAGATGGTATGTCGTAACACTTAGATGGCCGAGCGTGTATGTACAGCTGCAGCGCTTCCCTGCCGCAACTAAAAAAAGTGCCACACTAGTGTTGTCACGATACCAAAATTTTGACTTTGATACCGATACCAGGTTTAGTATCACGATACTCGATATTGATAAAGTACTCGGTACCTAACGATACCGAAATTACCTTAATAGATCAGGAACGTAATGTCCACAAGGGCTGACCTCATTTTCAAATTCATGGTTTATGAATAACCTGGTTCATTAACAACCTTTAAGTTGAAGCCTCTGCAACATATGAATATGCATAGGCCTATAGTGTTACAACACTGAACAATGGAGAAATATGTTAAATATATTTCTGAAATTGAACAGTTGTAAACTAAATAATCTTTAAAACAGGTCTTTCACCTTTAAATAGATTTAAAAACAGCATATTGTAATAACAATACAGCATCTATCTATAATGAAATATTTACAAATTGGAACACCTATTGCTACTGAAGTGAACTGAGTCAAAGCTTGCGCTGTATCAGGGAAGAGAATGCACAAGCGCAGGTCACCTCACTTGGCAACCTTAGTTGCTACTGCCATCTAGCGAAGATTCTGACAAACTACACTTTTCATCCTCTAAATCAGTAATGCGGGAGACACATTTCCCTGGCTTTTACATTTGACACAGAACTACCGAACGTCGGAAAATTCAAATACGAAACAGTTTTGTTTTTTTTTTTTTAACTACCGAGAAAGTGCTGAAGTTTTGGTATACCGTGCAACACTACCTCAGACACATATTCCAATCCATTACTCAGCTTAGCAGAGAATGCACATTTCAGAGCGCCACAGAGACAGATAGAATAATAACACATGAATGCACATTTCAAATAATAAATACGACATTGAGAAAAAACGGAAGAAAGACATGTTATACATCGTTAGAAAGTTTATAATCTCACCTACTGAATAAATGAACTGTCAATCAAGCCAAATTGGACTAAGAAGAACTACAACGCCGTACGCAACAGGTGTGGTATTACGCACAGCTATTTTTGAAAAAATCCGACATTTCACAAACGGATTATTCAAGACAATATATGGCCACTCATTCGCAAAAGGGACATCTCTACGCGTAAAACAAATGGTAAGATTGTATATATATTCAATGTGTAGTCCCAGATATTGACTGTAGAATGACGTGGTAATTAAAAAAAAAAAGTTAGTCTCGCTTATTGCGTCATTCAGTTAGCAGCGTTTTCACTGCTGTATTGGCATATTTTCGGGCTAATGTCGGGTTCATCTTGTTGCTACGGAATATTGCATTACATTACAGGCATTTGGCAGACGCTCTTATCCAGAGCGATGTACAACAAAATGTATAACCATAACCAGGAACAAGTGTGTCGAAAACCCTAGAGGGCAGTAGCCTACCGTTCTAAGTGCAGGGAACAACCGCATTGTTCAATTTAAACCCTGTAGGTTACACTGATTAACACTAACACAGACAAGAACAGCAACAACGCAGTCCATGCACAAATACAAGCAATAGTTAAGACGAGTTAAGTCACCTACGAAACAACTACATAGTTACAACCCTAAGCTTACTGTCAATTTAGAGATTAAATTGAGAATACGATTTCTCTCAGCATAATGACGGATTTAAAGACTAAACGAACTCACCCGATATTGTCTTCAAACGGACCGTATTATTTATCTAGACATTGGCAGACTACAGCATACATTGCGTCTTTTGTTTATATTCAATATTAGTAATTGCAGCGAGAAACTGCAGCTCTAGGTCGTTATGTGATGGTAGCAACGGAACGAAGCGGACTATATATGTATTAGGCTACCGTTATTATTTCATTATACCAGCGTGTTTTCGCGCGTTTGCACAGAAACTCAGAACCCATAAATAAAATGGTTTAGCTGTTTCTCAGCATAATGACGGATTTAAAGAGTAAACGAACTCACCTGTTATTGTCTTCAAATGGATCCATGTCAAAGAAAAGTAATGATTCATCCTCTCAAAGCTTTACCGTAGCGTATTATTTATGCAGACATTGGCAGAGTACAGTATAAATTGCGTCTTTTGTGAATATTCAATGTTAGAAATTGCAGCGAGAAACTGCAGCTGTAGACCCAAGATAGTCTGTTATGTTATGGTAGCAACGGAACGAAGTGGACTATGTATGTATTACCGTCATTGTTTTATTATACCAGCGTGTTTTTGCGCATTTGCACAGAAACTCTAAAACTACCAATAAAATGGTTTAGCTTTTTCTCACCAAAATGACAGATTTAAAGACTTAACGAACTCACCCGATACTGTCTTCAAATGGATCCATGCCAAAGAAAAGTAATTATTCGTCCTCTCAGAAAGGTTTTACTGAAAAACTTTTGGTAGCCTATCCTAGCATGCACGCTAGGTGGCACTGTCAGACCGTGCTTTCACTGCTAAAAACTAGACCCTACGCTGTCGGATTACTTGCGTCGCCATGGTTGTCCCTTGCCGTAAAGAAGTTTACTCGATGTCGTAATCGTTTGGATTTGGAGCTCCGGCTTTTCCGCACCCCACCTAATGAAAAAGTCCAAATGGTGTGCAAACCATACGGCGGACATAGGTGCTTCCAATAGGAAAGTTGTAGAGCACATTCAGATGCATCAGTCGATGAAGTTTTGTGTTGATCTGACTTACGGTGTGGGAGTTATGACCTTTTAAAGTGTGATCCTTTGTTATAGCGCCACCATCTGGTCGACATGGGTGATTTTTAGTGCCCGAGTAGTGGGGGGCCATAGGAATCCACCTACCAAATTTGGTTGGACTACAACTTATGGCTGCTGAGCCTCAGACATTTTAGCTGAGAAAACTGCCACGCCCCAACTAAAAAGTCTAAATGGCGGGCAAACAATATGGCGGACATAGGTGGGGCCAATGGCAAAGTTGTAGAGCACGTTCAGATGCATAGGTCGATGAAGTTTTGTGTTGATCTGACTTATGGTGTGGGAGTTATGGCCTTTTACGCAAAACCCTTTGTTATAGCGCCACCATCTGGCCGACGTACGTGGTTTTTAGTGCCTGAGTAGTGGGGGCCCATAGGAACACACCTGTCAAATTTGGTTGCTCCAGGACTTATGGTTGCTGAGCCTCAGACACTTTTAGCGGAGAATAATAATAATAATAATAATAATAATAATAATAATTAAAGCCGCAAGCGGCGTTGGGAGGGGTCCAAGCATTGGCACCATCGCGCCCCCTATGGAGCGATTTAAGAATGGCTTTGTCCTCATGATCATATGCCTTCACCCAACATATCTACTGAATATCATGATGATTGTATAAAATATTGATGACTTGCGGCCAATTTTGAGCTAAGAGACGCTGTCGGATGACTTAGTTACGTCGCCATGGATGTGTCCGGGCCGCTTCCCGTCAAGGCCCTTACTATGTCGTAACACTTAGATGGCATATCGTAACACTTTGATGGTCCGGCGTGTATGCACAGCTGCAGCGTTTCTGCGCCGCAACTAAAAAAGGTGTCACACTAGTGTTGTCACGATACCAAAATCTTGACTTTGATAGTGATACCAGGTTTAGTATTACGATACTCAATACTGAAATGATATTTGAAACTTAAACGATGCTAATTAGATACTCGGTACCTAACGATACTGAAATTACCTTAATAGATCAGAAACATAATGTCCACAAAGGTTGACCTCATTTTCGAATTCATGGTTTATGAACAACCTGGTTCATTAACAACCTTTAAGTTGAAGCCTCTTCAACATATTAATATGCATAGGCCTATAGTGTTACAACACTGAACAATAGAAAAATGTTAAAAATATTTCAAATATTAAACAGTTGTAAAGTACATAATTTTTAAAACAGGTCTTTCACCTTTAAATAGATTGAAAAACAGCATATTTTAATAACAATACAGCATCTATCTATAATAAAATATTTCCAAATTGGAACACCTATTGCTACTAAAGTGAACTGAGTCAAAGCTTGCGCTGTATCAGGGAAGTGAATCCACAAGCGCAGGTCACCTCACTTGGCAACCTTAGTTGCTACTGCCATCTAGCGAAGATTTTGACAAACTACACTTTTCATCCTCTAAATCAGTAATGCGGGAGACACATTTCCCTGGCTTTTACATTTGACACAGAACTACCGAACATCGGGAAATTCAAATACGAAACCGTTTTTTTTTTCTGTTTTTTTTTTTTTTTAAGTACCCAGAAAGTGCTGAAGTTTTGGCATACCGTGCAACACTACGTCAGACACATATTCCAATCCATTGCTCAGTTTAGCAGAGAATGCACATTTCAGAGCGCCACAGAGACAGATAGAATAATGACACTAAATGCACATTTCAAATAATAAAGACGACATTGAGAAAAAACTAAAAAAAGGACTTAATATCAACTCGCGACCCGCGTGCTGACCGCGGAGCAGCCTACCGGTTTATTTATGTAGACATTGGCAGATCAGAAAATTTTCGGTTAAGCTGACCTATAAAACGCTATTCCAAAAGCCAAATCAGACATGTTATACATCGTTAGAAAGCTTATACTCTCACCTACTGAATAAATGAATTGTCAATCAAGCCAAATTGGACTAAGAAGAACGACAACGCCGTAAGCAACAGGTGTGGTATTACGCACAGCTATTTTTGAAAATATCCGACATTTCACAAACGGATTATCCAAGACAATATATAACCACTCATTCGCAAAAGGGACATCTCTACGCGTAAAACCGATGGTAAGATTGTATATTTATTAAATGTTTAGTCCCAGATATTGACTGTAGAATGACATGGTATAATTTTTGTTTTTAATTGTCTCGTTTATTTCCTTATTCAGTGAGCAGCCTTTTCACTGCTGTATTGGCATATTTTAGCGCTAATGTCGGGTTTATCTTGTTGCTACGGAATATTGCATTACATTACATTACATTACATTACATTACAGGCATTTGGCAGACGCTCTTATCCAGAGCGACGTACAACAAAATGTATAACCATAACCAGGAATTAGTGTGCCGAAAACCCTAGAGAGAAATACCGTTCCAAGTGCAGGAAACATCCGCATAGTTCAACTTGGACCCAGCTGGTTAAACTGATTAACGCTAACACAAACAAGAACAGCAACAACGCAGTCTATGAGAACATTCAAGCAATAGTTAAGACGAGTTAAGACTAAGTCACCTACGGAACAACTACCTAGTTACAACCCTAAACTTACAGTCAATTTAGAAATTAAATTGAGAATACGATTTCTCAGCACAATGACGGATTTAAAGACTAAACGAACTCACCCGATGTTGTCTTCAAATGGACCGTATTATTTTAGACATTGGCAGACTACAGCGTAAAATGCGTCTTTTGTTTATATTCAATATTAGTAATTGCAGCGAGAAACTGCAGCTGTAGGTCGTTATGTTATGGTAGCAACGGAACGAAGCGGACCATATATGTATTAGGCTACCGTCATTGTTTCATTATACCAGCGTGTTTTCGCGCGTTTGCACAGAAACTCGGAACCTATCAATGAAATGGTTTAGCTATTTCTCAGCATAATGACAGATTTAAAGACTTAACGAACTCACCCGATACTGTCTTCAAATGGATCCATGCCAAAGAAAAGTAATTATTCATCCTCTCAAAGCTTTATCGGAGCGTATTATTTATTTAGACATTGGCAAAGAACAGCATAAATTGCGTCTTTTGTGAATATTCAATGTTTGAAATTGCAGCGAGAACTGCAGCTGTAGACATAAGATAGTCTGTTATGTTATGGTAGCAACGGAACGAAGCGGACTATATATGTATTACCGTCATTGTTTTATTATACCAGCGTGTTTTCGCGCGTGTGCACAGAAACTCAGAACCTATCAATAAAATGGTTTAACTATTTCTCAGCATAATGACAGATTCAAAGACTAAACGAACTCACCCGATACTGTCTTCAAATGGATCCATGCCAAAGAAAAGTAATTATTCATCCTCTCAGAAAGCTTTTACTGAAAAACTTTTGGTCGCCTATCCTAGCATGCACGCTAGGTGGCAGTGTCAGACCGTGCTTTCACTGATAAAAACTAGCGTCGCCATGGTTGTCGCTTGCCGTAAAGAAGTTTACTCGATGTCGTAATCGTTTGGATTTGGAGCTCCAGCTTTTCCGCACCCCACCTAATGAAAAAGTCCAAATGGTGTGCAAACCATATGGCGGACATAGGTGCTCCCAATAGGAAAGTTGTAGAGCACATTCAGATGCATCAGTCGATGAAGTTTTGTGTTGATCTGACTTACGGTGTGGGAGTTATGACCTTTTCAACTATGATCCTTTGTTATAGCGCCACCATCTGGCCGACATAGGTGATTTTTAGTGCCTGGGTAGTGGGGTGCCATAGGAACCCACCTACCAAATTTGGTTGGTCTACAACTTATGGTTGCTGAGCCTCAGACATTTAAGCGGAGAAAGCTGCCACGCCCCAACGATAAAGTTAAAATGGCAGGAAAACAATATGGCGGACACAGGTGGTCCCAATGGCAAAAGTATAGAGCACGTTCAGAGGCATGGATCTATAAAGTTTTGTGTTGATCTAACTTATGGTGTGGGAGTTATGGCCTTTTACGCAAAACCCTTTGTTATAGCGCCACCATCTGGCCGACGTACGTGGTTTTTAGTGCCTGAGTAGTGGGGGCCCATAGGAACCCACCTGCCACATTTGGTTGCTCCAGGACTTACGGTTGCTGAGCCTCAGACACTTTTAGCGGAAAAAAATAATAATAAGAATTAAAGCCGCAAGCGGCGTTGGGAGGGGTCCAAGCATTGGCAGCATCGCGCCCCCTATGGAGCGATTTAAAAATGGCTTTGTCCTCATGATCATATGCCTTCACCCAACATATCTACTGAATATCATGATGATTGTATAAAATATTGATGACTTGCGGCCAATTTTGAGCTAAGAGACGCTGTCGGATGACTTAGTTACGTCGCCATGGATGTGTCCGGGCCGCTTCCCGTCAAGGCCTTTACTATGTCGTAACACTTAGATGGCATGTCGTAACACTTTGATGGTCCGGCGTGTATGCACAGCTGCAGCGTTTCTGCGCCGCAACTAAAAAAGGCGTCACACTAGTGTTGTCACGATACCAAAATTTTGACTTTATAGTGATACCAGGTTTAGTATTACGATACTCAATACTGAAATGATATTTGAAACTTAAACGATGCTAATTAGATATTCGGTACCTAACGATACTGAAATTACCTTAATAGATCAGAAACATAATGTCCACAAGGGTTGACCTCATTTTCGAATTCATGGTTTATGAACAACCTGGTTTATTAACAACCTTTAAGTTGAAGCCTCTTCAACATATTAATATGCATAGGCCTATAGTGTTACAACACTGAACAATAGAAAAATGTTAAAAATATTTCAAAAATTAAAGTTGTAAAGTAAATAATTTTTAAAACAGGTCTTTCACCTTTAAATAGATTGAAAAACAGCATATTTTAATAACAATAAAGCATCTATCTATAATAAAATATTTCCAAATTGGAACACCTATTGCTACTGAAATGAACTGAGTCAAAGCTTGCGCTGTATCAGGGAAGTGAATGCACAAGCGCAGGTCACCTCACTTGGCAACCTTAGTTGCTACTGCCATCTAGCGAAGATTCTGACAAACTACACTTTTCATCCTCTAAATCAGTAATGCGGGAGACACATTTCCCTGGCTTTTACATTTGACACAGAACTACCGAACATCGGGAAATTCAAATACGAAACCGTTTTTTTTTTCTGTTTTTTTTTTTTTTTAAGTACCCAGAAAGTGCTGAAGTTTTGGCATACCGTGCAACACTACGTCAGACACATATTCCAATCCATTGCTCAGTTTAGCAGAGAATGCACATTTCAGAGCGCCACAGAGACAGATAGAATAATGACACTAAATGCACATTTCAAATAATAAAGACGACATTGAGAAAAAACTAAAAAAAGGACTTAATATCAACTCGCGACCCGCGTGCTGACCGCAGAGCAGCCTACCGGTTTATTTATGTAGACATTGGCAGATCAGAAAATTTTCGGTTAAGCTGACCTATAAAACGCTATTCCAAAAGCCAAATCAGACATGTTATACATCGTTAGAAAGCTTATACTCTCACCTACTGAATAAATGAATTGTCAATCAAGCCAAATTGGACTAAGAAGAACGACAACGCCGTAAGCAACAGGTGTGGTATTACGCACAGCTATTTTTGAAAATATCCGACATTTCACAAACGGATTATCCAAGACAATATATAACCACTCATTCGCAAAAGGGACATCTCTACGCGTAAAACCGATGGTAAGATTGTATATTTATTAAATGTTTAGTCCCAGATATTGACTGTAGAATGACATGGTATAATTTTTGTTTTAATTGTCTCGTTTATTTCCTTATTCAGTGAGCAGCCTTTTCACTGCTGTATTGGCATATTTTAGCGCTAATGTCGGGTTTATCTTGTTGCTACGGAATATTGCATTACATTACATTACATTACATTACATTACAGGCATTTGGCAGACGCTCTTATCCAGAGCGACGTACAACAAAATGTATAACCATAACCAGGAATTAGTGTGCCGAAAACCCTAGAGAGAAATACCGTTCCAAGTGCAGGAAACATCCGCATAGTTCAACTTGGACCCAGCTGGTTAAACTGATTAACGCTAACACAAACAAGAACAGCAACAACGCAGTCTATGAGAACATTCAAGCAATAGTTAAGACGAGTTAAGACTAAGTCACCTACGGAACAACTACCTAGTTACAACCCTAAACTTACAGTCAATTTAGAAATTAAATTGAGAATACGATTTCTCAGCACAATGACGGATTTAAAGACTAAACGAACTCACCCGATGTTGTCTTCAAATGGACCGTATTATTTTAGACATTGGCAGACTACAGCGTAAAATGCGTCTTTTGTTTATATTCAATATTAGTAATTGCAGCGAGAAACTGCAGCTGTAGGTCGTTATGTTATGGTAGCAACGGAACGAAGCGGACCATATATGTATTAGGCTACCGTCATTGTTTCATTATACCAGCGTGTTTTCGCGCGTTTGCACAGAAACTCGGAACCTATCAATGAAATGGTTTAGCTATTTCTCAGCATAATGACAGATTTAAAGACTTAACGAACTCACCCGATACTGTCTTCAAATGGATCCATGCCAAAGAAAAGTAATTATTCATCCTCTCAAAGCTTTATCGGAGCGTATTATTTATTTAGACATTGGCAAAGAACAGCATAAATTGCGTCTTTTGTGAATATTCAATGTTTGAAATTGCAGCGAGAACTGCAGCTGTAGACATAAGATAGTCTGTTATGTTATGGTAGCAACGGAACGAAGCGGACTATATATGTATTACCGTCATTGTTTTATTATACCAGCGTGTTTTCGCGCGTGTGCACAGAAACTCAGAACCTATCAATAAAATGGTTTAACTATTTCTCAGCATAATGACAGATTCAAAGACTAAACGAACTCACCCGATACTGTCTTCAAATGGATCCATGCCAAAGAAAAGTAATTATTCATCCTCTCAGAAAGCTTTTACTGAAAAACTTTTGGTCGCCTATCCTAGCATGCACGCTAGGTGGCAGTGTCAGACCGTGCTTTCACTGATAAAAACTAGCGTCGCCATGGTTGTCGCTTGCCGTAAAGAAGTTTACTCGATGTCGTAATCGTTTGGATTTGGAGCTCCAGCTTTTCCGCACCCCACCTAATGAAAAAGTCCAAATGGTGTGCAAACCATATGGCGGACATAGGTGCTCCCAATAGGAAAGTTGTAGAGCACATTCAGATGCATCAGTCGATGAAGTTTTGTGTTGATCTGACTTACGGTGTGGGAGTTATGACCTTTTCAACTATGATCCTTTGTTATAGCGCCACCATCTGGCCGACATAGGTGATTTTTAGTGCCTGGGTAGTGGGGTGCCATAGGAACCCACCTACCAAATTTGGTTGGTCTACAACTTATGGTTGCTGAGCCTCAGACATTTAAGCGGAGAAAGCTGCCACGCCCCAACGATAAAGTTAAAATGGCAGGAAAACAATATGGCGGACACAGGTGGTCCCAATGGCAAAAGTATAGAGCACGTTCAGAGGCATAGGATCTATAAAGTTTTGTGTTGATCTAACTTATGGTGTGGGAGTTATGGCCTTTTACGCAAAACCCTTTGTTATAGCGCCACCATCTGGCCGACGTACGTGGTTTTTAGTGCCTGAGTAGTGGGGGCCCATAGGAACCCACCTGCCACATTTGGTTGCTCCAGGACTTACGGTTGCTGAGCCTCAGACACTTTTAGCGGAAAAAAATAATAATAAGAATTAAAGCCGCAAGCGGCGTTGGGAGGGGTCCAAGCATTGGCAGCATCGCGCCCCCTATGGAGCGATTTAAAAATGGCTTTGTCCTCATGATCATATGCCTTCACCCAACATATCTACTGAATATCATGATGATTGTATAAAATATTGATGACTTGCGGCCAATTTTGAGCTAAGAGACGCTGTCGGATGACTTAGTTACGTCGCCATGGATGTGTCCGGGCCGCTTCCCGTCAAGGCCTTTACTATGTCGTAACACTTAGATGGCATGTCGTAACACTTTGATGGTCCGGCGTGTATGCACAGCTGCAGCGTTTCTGCGCCGCAACTAAAAAAGGCGTCACACTAGTGTTGTCACGATACCAAAATTTTGACTTTATAGTGATACCAGGTTTAGTATTACGATACTCAATACTGAAATGATATTTGAAACTTAAACGATGCTAATTAGATATTCGGTACCTAACGATACTGAAATTACCTTAATAGATCAGAAACATAATGTCCACAAGGGTTGACCTCATTTTCGAATTCATGGTTTATGAACAACCTGGTTTATTAACAACCTTTAAGTTGAAGCCTCTTCAACATATTAATATGCATAGGCCTATAGTGTTACAACACTGAACAATAGAAAAATGTTAAAAATATTTCAAAAATTAAAGTTGTAAAGTAAATAATTTTTAAAACAGGTCTTTCACCTTTAAATAGATTGAAAAACAGCATATTTTAATAACAATAAAGCATCTATCTATAATAAAATATTTCCAAATTGGAACACCTATTGCTACTGAAATGAACTGAGTCAAAGCTTGCGCTGTATCAGGGAAGTGAATGCACAAGCGCAGGTCACCTCACTTGGCAACCTTAGTTGCTACTGCCATCTAGCGAAGATTCTGACAAACTACACTTTTCATCCTCTAAATCAGTAATGCGGGAGACACATTTCCCTGGCTTTTACATTTGACACAGAACTACCGAACATCGGGAAATTCAAATACGAAACCGTTTTTTTTTTTCTGTTTTTTTTTTTTTTTAAGTACCCAGAAAGTGCTGAAGTTTTGGCATACCGTGCAACACTACGTCAGACACATATTCCAATCCATTGCTCAGTTTAGCAGAGAATGCACATTTCAGAGCGCCACAGAGACAGATAGAATAATGACACTAAATGCACATTTCAAATAATAAAGACGACATTGAGAAAAAACTAAAAAAAGGACTTAATATCAACTCGCGACCCGCGTGCTGACCGCAGAGCAGCCTACCGGTTTATTTATGTAGACATTGGCAGATCAGAAAATTTTCGGTTAAGCTGACCTATAAAACGCTATTCCAAAAGCCAAATCAGACATGTTATACATCGTTAGAAAGCTTATACTCTCACCTACTGAATAAATGAATTGTCAATCAAGCCAAATTGAACTAAGAAGAACGACAACGCCGTAAGCAACAGGTGTGGTATTACGCACAGCTATTTTTGAAAATATCCGACATTTCACAAACGGATTATCCAAGACAATATATAACCACTCATTCGCAAAAGGGACATCTCTACGCGTAAAACCGATGGTAAGATTGTATATTTATTAAATGTTTAGTCCCAGATATTGACTGTAGAATGACATGGTATAATTTTTGTTTTTAATTGTCTCGTTTATTTCGTTATTCAGTGAGCAGCCTTTTCACTGCTGTATTGGCATATTTTAGGGCTAATGTCGGGTTTATCTTGTTGCTACGGAATATTGCATTACATTACATTACATTACAGGCATTTGGCAGACGCTCTTATCCAGAGCGACGTACAACAAAATGTATAACCATAACCAGGAATTAGTGTGCCGAAAACCCTAGAGAGAAATACCGTTCCAAGTGCAGGAAACATCCGCATAGTTGAACTTGGACCCAGTTGGTTAAACTGATTAACGCTAACACAAACAAGAACAGCAACAACGCAGTCTATGAGAACATTCAAGCAATAGTTAAGACGAGTTAAGACTAAGTCAC
The DNA here is from genome assembly GCF_013347855.1 of Anguilla anguilla. Classification (NCBI taxonomy): domain Eukaryota; kingdom Metazoa; phylum Chordata; class Actinopteri; order Anguilliformes; family Anguillidae; genus Anguilla; species Anguilla anguilla. The sequence continues at coordinate 30,056,341 of NC_049207.1, forward strand.
CTACGGAACAACTACCTAGTTACAACCCTAAGCTTACAGTCAACTTAGAGATTAAATTGAGAATACGATTTCTCTCAGCATAATGACGGATTTAAAGACTAAACGAACTCACCCGATATTGTCTTCAAACGGACCGTATTATTTATCTAGACATTGGCAGACTACAGCATAAATTGCGTCTTTTGTTTATATTCAATATTAGTAATTGCAGCGAGAAACTGCAGCTCTAGGTCGTTATGTTATGGTAGCAACGGAACGAAGCGGACTATATATGTATTAGGCTACCGTTATTATTTCATTATACCAGCATGTTTTCGCGCGTTTGCACACAAACTAAGAACCCATAAATAAAATGGTTTAGCTGTTTCTCAGCATAATGACGGATTTAAAGAGTAAACGAACTCACCTGTTATTGTCTTCAAATGGATCCATGTCAAAGAAAAGTAATGATTCATCCTCTCAAAGCTTTACCGTAGCGTATTATTTATGTAGACATTGGCAGAATACAGTATAAATTGCGTCTTTTGTGAATATTCAATGTTAGAAATTGCAGCGAGAAACTGCAGCTGTAGACACAAGATAGTCTGTTATGTTATGGTAGCAACGGAACTAAGCGGACTATCCATGTATTACCGTCATTGTTTTATTATACCAGCGTGTTTTCGCGCGTTTGGACAGAAACCCAAAACCTACCAATAAAATGGTTTAGCTTTTTCTCACCATAATGACAGATTTAAAGACTTAACGAACTCACCCGATATTGTCTTCAAATGGACCGTATTATTTATTTAGACACTGGCAGACTACAGCATAAATTGCGTCTTTTGTTTACATTCAATATTAGTAAATGCAGCGAGAAACTGCAGCTGTAGCTCATTATGTTATGGTAGCAACGGAACGAAGCGGACAATATATGTATTAGGCTACCGTCATTGTTTCATTAGACCGGCGTGTTTTCGCGAGTTTGCACAGAAACTCAGAACCTATAAATAAAATGGTTTAGCTGTTTCTCAGCATAATGACAGACTCAAAGACTAAACGAACTCACCCGATACTGTCTTCAAATGGATCCATGCCAAATAAAAGTAATTATTCATCCTCTCAGAAAGCTTTTACTGAAAAACTTTTGGTAGCCTATCCTAGCATGCACGCTAGGTGGCAGTGTCAGACCGTCTTTTCACTGATAAAAACTAGACCCTACGGTGTCGGATTGCTTGCGTCGCCATGGTTGTCGCTTGCCGTAAAGAAGTTTACTCGATGTCGTAATCGTTTGGATTTGGAGCTCCAGCTTTTCCGCACCCCACCTAATGAAAAAGTCCAAATGGTGTGCAAACCATATTGCGGACATAGGTGCTCCCAATATGAAAGTTGTAGAGCACATTCAGATGCATCAGTCGATGAAGTTTTGTGTTGATCTGACTTACGGTGTGGGAGTTATGACCTTTTAAAGTATGATCCTTTGTTATAGCGCCACCATCTGGCCGACATAGGTGATTTTTCGTGCCTGAGTAGTGGGGGGCCACAGGAACGCACCTACCAAATTTGGTTGGTCTACAACTTATGGTTGCTGAGCCTCAGACATTTTAGCGGAGAAAACTGCCACACCCCAACAAAAAAGTCAAAATGGCGGGCAAACAATATGGTGGACACAGGTGGTCCCAATGGCAAAGGTATAGAGCACTTTCACATGCATATGTTGATGAAGTTTTGTGTTGATCGGACTTATGGTGTGGGAGTTATGGCCTTTTACGCAAAACCCTTTGTTATAGCGCCACCATCTGGCCGACGTACGTGATTTTTAGTGCCTGAGTAGTGGGGGCACATAGAAACCCACCTGCCAAATTTGGTTGCTCCAGGACTTATGGTTGCTGAGCCTCAGACACTTTTAGCGGAGAAAAATAATAATAATAATCCTAACAGATACAATAGGGTTCCACCAGCTTCGCTGCTTGGACCCCTAATAATAATAATCCTAACAGATACAATAGGGTTCCACCAGCTTCGCTGCTTGGACCCCTAATAAGAATAATCCTAACAGATACAATAGGGTTCCACCAGCTTCGCTGCTTGGACCCCTAATAATCCTAACAGATACAATAGGGTTCCACCAGCTTCGCTGCTTGGACCCCTAATAATCCTAACAGATACAATAGGGTTCCACCAGCTTCGCTGCTTGGACCCCAAATAATCCTAACAGATACAATAGGGTTCCACCAGCTTCGCTGCTTGGACCCCTAAATATGTTGGCTTTAAAGACTAGTCTTTATATTTAGAAACATTACAATTCATGCTTTTTATGAAAGTAATCGTTCTTTCTGTTTGTCCATAGCCAGTAGCCTATATGTGAAGCCATGCACTGATATGTAGCCGAGTGTAGTTTAGCTCCCTATCGTTTTGATAGCTCTCTGTCTGTTGGGCTACTCTTTACTAGACATTGTGCTTAAATATTATTTTAACTATAATGTTTATTCACATAATTGGCACTTTTTTCTTCTTCTCTTCAGTTTCACCCTGCCTATGTCAATAAACCAACGATGTTAGAGGAGAACATCTCTGGTGGATTGTTTGTAGGACGAGTTTAGCTGCCTGTCAAATTATGCTCAGTACAGTATAAAGAGGACAGAACAGCATTTGTTGGGCATTTTTTTAAATTACAGTAAAAAGGAGACATGCACCTTTTCGATTCCAAGTTCCCAACCTGCTGCCAGTGTGCATATGATGCATATCCCTCCAGAGTGATTACACGCAAGAGGGAAGTGGCAAATTTTTTAAATAGTATAAATGAACAGCCTTTATTTTCTGGAAAGTTTATATGTTTTTATTTGATTATACTGCAGCATTTATGACATTATACACAAAAAATAAACTGTCAAAATACAGTTTTGGAAAAATTTCCAAAACAAGCTTGGCCTCCCTATTAGGGTCATACACAGATTTTACATTGCAGACTGTTATAATATAATAAGAGTTGCCAGATCTATAAAAATATTTGAATGGCGGCTATGCTGGCCACTATCCTAAAGTGCGCCAGCCCAATATACTCTGGACCTTTATTTTTCCCAAATACAAATGATCTGCATGTCATAGAGCTAAGCATTCTTCTAAAGATGCCCAGGTACCCCAACATGCAATGCAGGGTGACTTCAACTACAATTTCTCAATGCAGGATGATGGAAGCAGTCCTTAACAAGAAAAATTACAAAATGCTGCCCCCCACGGTCGGAACCCCAGAAGTATTTCCCTCTGGCCGGGAGAACCTCTGCCAGAGACAAATGTGTCAAAGGAAACCCTAAACAACTGTAACACCACAAAAGTCATTTTAATTTTTTAAAATGCATAAGTTTTAATTTTTTGAATTTAAATGCATTTAAGGCAAATCACTTTTGCAGTGCATTTTAAAAACCTTTAGTAAGTCACAAGCTTTCAAACACAGATCAGGGCTGCGTTTCCCAGAGTCTCCTTAGCGCTACGTGCGTCGTAAGGTATCCCTTAAGCTCTTCCTTTAGCTCTCGAGCTGTTTCCCAGCGTCTCCTTAGCTAAGGTATACCTTAATTAAGGTATACCTTTAAAAGGGTGGTCTGAGGCACTCGTAAGCTGTCCCTTAGCGCTGCGCTCCGCGGTTTCAGCCTTATTATGCCAACATTTTGCTTTTAAAATCGACAGTTGTACTACAGTGCACATCTAGTAGCACATCGGCATGCGAAAATGAGTTTAATATTTACTTTACGAAAAGTAATTATCCAATCAACGTGTCTGTGCATAGCACGTCGTGAGAATGTTGTCGTTTTACCTGTCTATCCCCATCATGATGGTAATTAAGTATAGGGCCTATCCATGATAATAATCCAATTTGTGAAAAGAAAAGTTTTTTTTAATTTATACGTAGTGGCGCTAACTTAGGATATGGCTTTTCTGACTGCATACCCTGTAGAAATTAGTTCGTTTGTGTGTGAGTCAATGATCACACTGACTTGGAACAAACCGCCGGTTTATTAAGAATATAAAACCTGTGTGTGCAAAAACAACGTTGAGTGAGTCTACTTGCATGACCGAACTAGAGCACGTTGATTGGCCTAGCCATAAACACACATACAGGTACAGTGGCTCATAATGGACAAACATAGCCAAATGATCTACATCCCCTTCCTTTAGCTCACACCTCCTATATAAAACAAAATAGCACTGGGTAAATATCAACATTACGGAACATTTTTCTTACCATGTTGTTTTACGATTTTCGGTAAACAACCCAATAATGATATTCTTGGTTAAATTTAAGATTATCCAACAGCAAATTAAGGTGGATGAACAAATCACTTTAACAGGTAGACCTATTCATAAGGCACCCGGTATATAATTCATCATGATCAATTTCCACAGACGCGCTTTTGCCTTTCATCTACGATCATTTTTGCATTGCAGAGAAAAGTTCGCGGGAATCAGTGCAGTGCAGTGACATGCTGCTACAGTTGCCTATATATTGTGTGACAAAAACAAATTAACATTAGACCTTTGTTTCAATAAGAACAAAATAATTCACCCATATGTAGCCTATATCCTTTTCCCTGGGCTTCCACGAAGTCCCAGACTATGGCTTATATGTCCCGATTGATGCTTTTTATTTTATCCATTGTAGCCTATATGTACGTATTTATTGAAATTATCACAAGGTCTCGTCTTAACGGACTCTTAAAGAGATTAGCAGATAATCTCTAGTAGGCATAGCTTCCTCTTCTGCAATATTAGATTGATGTAAAATGATTATGACAACACGTATAATATTAAAACGTCATTCATAAGCCTTTACAAGTGAGACAATCGATTCGCTTGGCATCGATTGATAAACTTTTCAGCACCACAGTGAAGGCCAGCTTCAATTTACGATGTACCTTTAAGTTGTCCCTTAAGAGTTGCCTTAAGGTATAGTCTGGGAAACACTCGTAAAAAAGCGGTTTCCCTTAAGAAGGTATACCTTAAGAACCTTCGTAAAACGTTAAGGTACATCGAAACTCGGAAACGCAGCCCAGATCAATTGCTTTAATTTCAAATAATCAAATTGGTCAGTTCTAACAGAGCCCACTTATTTGGTGACATAGACCAAACCATCTCCAGCATTGCATCTTTTTTGTTCAGGTCCTTATATACATAAATTATTAGAGACATAGCGGACACTTCTCTATTTCATGTATTAGCGCCCCACTTCATCCATGTCCACGTCTCATGAGCATTAACAAAATTCCAAAGTTCAAATGCAGTTCCACCAATTTGGAGGCGGGGTACACCAGCAAAATGTAGTTGAAATAGAGACAAAGCGAACGATGAAACAGTTGAAGGGTGTCGTGCTGTACGTTCATTGACACATGCAACCAGTGTGAAAAACACAATATTATATATATTTTTTATTTTTTCGTTTTGCTCAGTCGTACGCTTTGTTGCATTGCGGTATGTTAGGAAAGGGTGTAAGGCAAATTAACGGCTTTTACAGGGACCTTAAGTTTGCGCATATAAACATATTTGTACGATATGTATGATTTCTCCATGACACTGTGTATACATGCAAGGTGGACAACTTTGATAAATAGCATTTTTTTCAAATGTGCATGCAGGATGGTAAATTTGAATATTTTAGAATGAAATTAAATCTACACCAAGTTTCATAAATGATGCCTCTTGGTGTGTGGCTCCAGATTTTTGGGGGATTTTGGGTGGGTTTGCAGTGTCAAAGACTGAGATAACAGGCTGTAAGTTCCGCAGTGCCACACAGAGTTCCAGCTGTCCAGAGCAAGTGGTGGAAAGCATGTGCCAGAAACTGGACACACCAGCAGCTGCTAACAGTTTAATAGACCCAGCCTCTCACTAGCAGTAAAAGACACAAAAGCAGAACCAAGAGTGCACAACAAATGTTACTGCTTCAAGCTGCTTTGATGGTACACACAAGGTTTCTTTTTTTGTGCCATTTTCTCCCATTTTCTCCCCAATTTAGTCGTTATACCAATTCCCTGTGTGTATCACGGTCCTGGTTGATGTGTTGGTCTGGGGAGGGTGTAGACTACCACATGCCTCCTCCAATACATGTGGAGTCACCAGCCGCTTCTTTTCACCTAACAGCGAGGAGTTTCACTGGGAGAGCATGCGGAGGTTCACGCTATCTCCCCCAGATCCCCTCCCTGCTGCACAGGCACCCTGACCAAGCAGTAGGAGTTGCTACTGTAATGCAACGATCAGGACTCATACCCTCACTCGCGTACACTGCCAACTGTGTTCGCAGGAACGTCTGACCAAGCCGGAAGTACCGCTGCCGGTGATTGAACCCTGCGGTGATAGGCAAGTGCTTTTACCTCTACACGACCCAGACGGCCCCCACAAGGTTTCACATTTGACCTATTTCCCCATTTATTGATGTTATTGAAGAATCAGTGGATTGAAGGTTCACATAACATTAAAATGGAAATTAGCAAGAAGTCTAATGCTGTTTTGGACCTGGAATTGTAACCACAAGGACATGTGTTCTCCCCACACAGAAAAGGTTAGACTGCCACAGTATTCCTGACCAATATACTTATCCTGAACATTCAGTCCACATCACATGTATCTCTGTGTCTATGCAGGTGTACATGTGTTGCTTTACCTGATTGTGCTGTTGGAGCTGGTGTATTTGCTGTATATAAACAGCCACCTCCTGTGGCCCTTTCTGCAGTTCTGTCCTCAGCTGGGAGATAGTCATCTGTAACACAAACTTACATCTGTAAGACACTATATCACCCTCACACTGCACCCCCCCCCCCCCCCCCCCCACACATACACACACCTGCACATCTGTGAGAAACTACGAGAATACATACAGTATACACACATTTGTCATGCAAACATTCATAAAATCATCCAACTGAAAGCAAATTTGAAGTCAACAGCCAAATAGTTTCTCCCCCCAACGAAAGACAGGAGCAGACTAACACAGGTGAAAATAAAGTGGTTACCTCCAGTTTACAAGTCTCCAAGAAAGAAAGGCAAGGGGAGGAAAGGATACAGATGGCAAAGGACAGACACAGAAACACTGGTAAGTAACAACAGACACATGAATCAGGACATAGGAAGCTATGCACTCAACTGGAAATGTGGTGCTGGAATTGAAGCAGAGGGAGAGCAACAAACATTCAGTTCCTTGAACATTCTGATGCTGGCATTACTTAAAGATGCTATATCTAACCTTTTAATGCAGACAGATCACTTAAAAACAACATTCACAGAGCTTTCAAAAAATAAATGTATTTCCTTCCCTCAAAAAAAATATTGAGTATGAATTTGTAATTCTGAATATTTTATGGTCTGTAAATTGTGTTTTAGTTTATGTCTTCCTGTTACACCAGGTGCTGGGGTTACCGCCTACAACAGTTCTCCTGAGCCAGTAGCATGCCCACCTTTTTCTCACAAAAAAAATGCGCAGCCAATTGCCAGTGAGAGTTACAGTGAAGAAATGGCTAACTACATTGGTAAGCACACAGCTCCACCAGCGAGCCAGCTAAATCAGCCCAAGACCCAAGAAACCCCGCTAACCATCTCAAAAGTTGAATGAAAAAAGTCATGAGAAAACGAGTCAACATGAATCTGGCTTTTGAAGAATGTTAGCTGTCAAGCTATCGTTCTATCATTGCTAACATTCGTCTACATGGATATCAAACAACACCATACACAGCTAGTCCACACAAGACAATGATTGTGGTGGAGATGATGTTGCTGTCTTAACACATTGGTCTAAAATCTCCCATGGGTGTTCAATTAGGTTGAGATCTGGTGACTGCGAAGGCCATAGCATATGTTTCACATCATTTTCATACTCATCAAACCATTGTGATCCCTCGTACCCTGTGGATGGGGGCGTTGTCATCCTGGAAGAGACCACTCCCATCAGGGCCGAAATGTTTCAACATAGGATAAATGTGATCCCTCAGAATAACTTTGTATTGATTTGCAGTGACCCTTCCTGCCAAGGGGACAAGTGGACCCATACCAAGCCAAATGCCCCCCACAGCATAACAGAGCCACCAGACTCCTTCACTGTAGGGGCCAAGCAGTCAGGCCTGTACTGTTCTCTTGGTGTATGCCACACATGCACTTGCCCACTTGTCGAGAATATGGTAAAGGAAAACTCATCTGACCATATCACTTTTTTTCCAAATCTCTGTAAACCAGTGCCAATAGTTTTTGTACCCCTGAACTCTCAAATGTGTATTCATCTTTGTAAAAAGGGATTTATGCACTGCAACCCTACTGTAATACCCCTCTCAATGTAGTAGTCAACAGACAGTGTTTGCTGACAGTCTGATCATGTCCTGCACTGACATTCTCAGCCACCTGAGGAAGAGTTGCTCTTCTGTTTGTCCTTACATATCGCACTAATGCACGAGCATCATGGAATATATGCTTTTGACTACAATTCCCGACTCTATTTACTGATGTCTTTCCAATAGATCTAAATGCAGATGTCACTTCAGTAACTGTTCCTATTGAAACTCTAGCCAGTTAAGCAGTCCTGCCATCTGTGCTCCAATAAGGAACCTTCTCTCAAAGTCACTTGTCAGATCTTTTCCTCTTGCCACCTTGATCCAAAACCGAGGTCAGCTGGGCCTGCTCAGCATTTCTATACACGCCACAGAGCATGATACAATGTTAAGTGCTTAATTGTATCCTGAAGTACACCTGTATGGAAGCATCTGCATTCGTTGTTTCTCCACTCATTATTCAGCAGTGGAGTCATGGGCCCCTCCCAAGTGGCTAACAAGCCAAACAACACGTAACTGAGAAAAATGAAACAATCAATGCACCCTATTTAAATCCAAGGCTGCAGGGTGTGAAGTACCTTCGGGGAAAAACGTGGTGGTGTTGTTGGTGAGTGACCTTTATTGGAAGTGAATTGCAGACAGATTAGTGTATTACCTGTATTGTTTGAGAACCCAATTTGACTGTAGATCCTGGAAATACTGAGAACCCAGACTGGATTTTGGACTTTGGAAAGGACTTGGATTACGGCACTGCTTTGTGTTTTGGTTTTCTGGTTTGCACCTGGGCAATCTGCTTAGCAGCCTCGTTATGGAGAGGGAACCTCTCAGTTAGTCGCCAAAACAGAGATAGGCTGTTTTCTATTTCTTTCTTTTTTAGTTCAATAAAAGTATCAGTATATCTACTGAATCTTGAACCAACTTTGTTGATTGTCTGTCAGATTATTGTACCTCTCCCTGATGTGTGGCTGCCTTTCCCCAGTTCCTGCTACTATATATACTGTATATGTACACACACACACACACACACATATATATATATATACAGTGAGCTCCAGAATTATTGGCACCCTTAATACAAATGAAGAAAAAAGGCTGCATATAATAAATGACACAGATAATAATCTGTATGTTATATTCAAACATATGGGAAAACTGATAAATATGCACAAAAAATGCTACAAAAAATATATATGCTAAACTAAAAAATAATACAGTTATTGACATAAGCTTTATTTTCCAACATGTGTACACTAGTGTGCTTGATTAATGATTCATTGGAATCAACCAAAGTCTTACACTTTTTAATTAAAAAAAATATTTCCCCAAAAAACAGGTTCCACAATTATTGGCACCCCTGGTTTAATACTTTGTGAAAACACCCCTGGCAAAGATGACAGCCATGAGTCTTTTCCTATAATTTGTGAGTTTTTTTTCCTATACATTTAGACAACACATTTGGAGGGATTTTTGACCATTGCTCCATGTTGAACTTTTCAGAATCTTTGATATCTTTGGGTTTGCGCTTCTGGACTCCCGCTAACGCAACGTTACCTGATATAAGAGATGGATACTGTGCGCAACGTTGTCTAAACTAATGTTACCTTTCTTGACATGGTCCGGTAGCTAGCGTTAGCTGTGCAAATAGCTATGTAATTTAGTAACGTTACATTGTCATAAAATGTAATACGAAAACTACATCAACAAATAATATGACCTCTCATGTTACACAAAAACGGGTTCCATAACACCCCCCCTCCCCCCGCCGTTTCTCTGTCATTGTAACGCTAACAGACACCGGAATGTTTTTTTTAGACTTGTTGACCGCAAGAAACAAACCAATCTCTGCAATTCTTAAACAGTGATTCTTGAGTTATTAATGGCCTCCCTCACCATCTTCCTCACTGTCCGTGTGGACACCATGCACTTGCTTTCTCTTCCTGGCAAATTTGCAACCATCCCATATGTTTTACACCTTTTATTATTGCCCTTACAGTGCTAAGTGGTATGTTTAACCGTGTATGTCTTTTTTTGTACCCATTACCAGACTTGTGATGGATGGTAAATTACAATTGGTCTCTTCTGAATTGACAGTTATTTGGCTTTTCCCATGCTGATAGATGACAAAGGGATTTTGTATGCTTGTTACCTAATTTTTATTCTCTAGTGGAACTGGAAGTGATGGAATGACACAATATAGTTCCTTTCGACTGAGATTAACTAAATTAAGTAAAATTGTATTGCTAATTTCATTTTGTTTGATTTTACTTATAATAATTGTTAGGAGTGCCAATAATTATGGCACCTGTGGTTTTCAGAAAAAATCAGATTACTTAATAAAAAAACATTTTAAGCATGAGATTAAATGTATTGAAATAAAAGTATATAGTTTTCCCATATGTTTGAACATAACATATAGATTATTATCTGTGTCATTTATTATATGCAGCCTTTTTTCTTCATTTTTATTAAGGGTGCCAACAATCCTGGAGCCCACTGTAACTGCTGTGAGTCATTGCCGTCAGACACATGCTTTGCAGTGAGTGCAACTTCGGAATAAACTACATCAAGTGTGATAGTTAATATCATAAAGCTAAACCGAGCATACAGCTAAATTTCTATCTGAAATGTGTTTTAATGTGTTTATTACAAAACTATGTATGTAACTGAAGGTGAACAATGGAGAGGAATGACCTGTGAAAAGGAAGAAAACAATGGGGGTAAAACAGGGAGCTTGCCACAGGTGTTTAAGAAGGTCATGAATGCATAAATGTGACTTGAGAGATATACTTTGTAAATGAAGTAAAATCATAGTTAAAAGTAACATCTTCTGTTGACATATAACCATTGTGTGTAAAACATCATGTCTTGATCAATAGCATGTGAAAACTGCATATACCAAAAGAGGACAAGCTATTCTGATAAGAAGGAACGCCCCCCCCCCCCCCCCCCCCCCCCCCCCCCCCACCCCCCGCCACAAAGGCGCCAGTGAACTACGTGTTTGGTCAAGGATTCTGAGGGAAGCAACAAAATTTCTCGGAAAAACAGAAATGAGTGCGTGGGCAGGAGTGACTGTTATATCAAGGCCTGTCTAAGGGCCATTGGAAAGAGATATAAAGGAGAGAGGTGTAAACAGAAGTTTGAGGTTTTCTTCTCGAGCTCCGTGATGAGTGCGTGAACGGTTTCTCCTATAAAGTCAAATTCCTTGCATGTGTAAACATACTTGGCAAATAAAAACGATTCTGATTCTGATATAATTATCATTTTCTTTTTTTTGTCAAAGTCTTTATTTCACTGTAAATATTTAATCACTGTAACACCAGCTGCTAGAAGAAAAATAAATCACTTTCTTTCACACCATACTCAACAAAACCATTTCTATATGCACCTTGCTGTGTGCCTGGGGGCACTGTCACGCTGAAATAAGAAAGGGCCTTCACCAAACTGTTCTGAGTATTGAATATGCCTTCCAGTCTATTAGTAACCTCCTCTAAAGTAAAACTCTCAACAAAGTAACTATTTAAGGCATCAGCAATATCCTTATTCTTAAAAAGGCAAACCAAAGCACTTTTTTAAATTCCTGATGCACATTACATTCTCCTTGCTTTACTTTTCCTAGTACAGTGTTGAAAGTAATGTTTAGGATTACTTTTTGCATCTTTGGTAAATTGCCTTTCAAAGAGCCTATTAGCTTCCCACAGCTCTTTTTTGACCTGATATCAAAATTAGGCCAAGTTACAATACACAATATTGTCTGTCTTAGCTAAAATGAATTATACATGCTGTATTCCAAAGCAAGGCTGCTACGCAATGTTCCCTTCATCTCACCATCTGAAGAGAATGTGGTCATTCAAAGCATGTGTCATATCAAAGTGTCAAATGGCAATCATAGTGGGAACAATGTTGCTGAATAATTTCAGCTGTTGTACAGCAATTTTTATTTTTTTTATGACTACACAATATGTTTGAACAATTGCCTGCATCCAGTGCTTTTGGTGTATGAGAACCACATATTGAATAAAATGCATGAATATAATAGTTTTGTTTAAAAAATTGTATTCAGAAAAAAAGATCTTTTAGTCTTTTACATTGTAGAAAAAATTATATTATTGTACTTATTTTGCAGAACTTCATTTGAATATCAAGAAAGAATATCAAACATATGTCTGGATACATTTGAAAGATTCAGTTTTTATTTCATAGGCCTAAATATTTTAAATTAATTTTCATATGTACTTATTTATTCACAGCAGTCAGCTGTTGTCACTTTTGAAGAAAAGCAATAAATTTGCCGTCATGAAATGCATATGGCTCCCCGTTTCGTGACTTTCGCTAAATATATGCATTGAGCATTGTGATATAATTAGGATGTCAATATTACATAAGGGAATTAAGTTATAAAGACCTAGTTAAATGTCCATGAATGGCTTTCCAATAAAATTTTCTTCAATGCCATCATTTGGTCATGCTTTTAAAGAAGGTAGCCCATAAGCAAAAGCCTGGAATGTAGATGTCTAAAGGGGTGGAAATGTAGGTTGACATGTTTTGACATAAATGACTAGTTTAGCTCAATGCAACTGTAATTCAAGTCAGGTTTTATCTTCATATGGCTTGGCTCCTAGCCGGCAAGAAAACTTTCACATTGAACCAAATCTAGCCAGTTAGCCGTACATGTATAATGTATAATATGATACAGTGTATATTAGGTGAAAGAACCGGCTAGGTTAGGTAAAAATGTGATAGTTTTCTAACTGGCTAGGACATAGGCTATATTAGGGTAAAACATGAATGAATTAGAGGTAAATAGAGCTAACCTAGTCCATTTATGTGAAAACATCTGTCAACGTATTTACATCCCTTCAGACATTTAGATAGGAGACAAACGATACTCATCCATAGTCACAGTAGTACTACGTGGAGTTAGCATGTGAAATGACAGGGAGAGTTCCCACAAGGAATTTACAGTTGCAAAAGCAGTAGGTTAAAGTAGGCAATTATAAAATATTATAAAGCTTACATAAGAAAGAACAAATTTGCCTGAAGCTGGATCCCGAGAACTCAACGGTCCCAAACATAAGAGTGTTACCAACGCACCACCGATGAAGTAGTTACAATAATGGCAAATTTTGTTGTATAGGGGAATAAAGTTAACAACATGTACTTCGTTAAATGGCCTCCTATCACCATAAACAGCTTTGCAATAAGAAGACATTCTTTAATGGCGTCATTTGCCTGTGCTTTTAAAGAAAGCAGCCCAGTAAGCAGAATTCAGCTCTGGATTTATTCCATATGGCCTGGCTGTATCCTAGCTGCCTAGAAAATTTTCTCATTGCAACCAAATGTAGCCAGTTAACCGAACGGCTAGATGGTATGTCATAATACAGCCTATACATTTGGTGAAAGACCGGCTAGATTTTGTCCAGAAGAATTGTACAGTTACAAAAGCAATAGTTTAAAATTAATAGACAATTACTAGTAAGCAAATAAGTGTTCATGAGAAATAAAAAATTTGCCTGAGCCTTAGGTGGGATTTGGCTCTGTTCTTTCACAATTCTAAGGCAACAACATTAACAGTGAGCTACCAACAAAGTAGTGGTACAGAATTTGGTTGGTCAAAAATACATATATGTCTATTTTGTGTGTGTATGTATTGTTTTGATTTGCTGGTGTAGCTAAATGTCCAATGGGGAGACATATTGTTTGTGGGCTTGGATAATTGTGATGATCAGGCAGGAAAAAGAAGGAGAAAATGCAAAATCCCCTAAGTTTGGGGCTTTATTGTGCAGATGTGTGAAGTTGTTTGTGAATTCTGTCTGCTGAAATGGGGTCAGAAGGTACTGAAATTAATGGTTTTAAGGGATGAGAGTCTGTTGTGGTTATTGTGGTTATTTCTGTAGGAAACTCTGGAAAGTACCAAACTGTCTGTGCTGTATAGGTATAACAAATGGTATATGGACTGCATTTATATAGCGCTTTTATCCAAAGCGCTTTACAATTGATGCCTCTCATTCGCCAGAGCAGTTAGAGGTTAGGGGTTAGGTGTCTTGCTCAAGGACACTTTGACATGCCCAGGGCGGGGTTTGAACCGACAACCCTCCGACTGCCAGACAATCAGTCTTACCTCCTGAGCTATATCGCCCCTAATAATAATAAATAATAATAAAATAGGGCATGCCGCCCCACCAAGGCGTAACTTGGTGGGATGGCATACCTGCCATCCCAACAACTTACCAAAACATTACAGATGCAAAGAGAACAAGAACTTTATTGAAAAGGAAAAAGACCAGGTGAAAACATAGTATATGGCTGGACCTAACACACGTCATCCGGCTGACCAATGTTGTAACTTCATAACTCGGCTGACCAATGGCGTAACTTCATCACTCATTCACAGACATTCGCGTTTTTAGGGCTGGCCCTGCTGTTGCGGTCCAGCCAAAAAGGCGTCAAACACATATTCCAATCCATTGCTCAGCTTAGCAGAGAATGCACATTTCAGAGCGCCTCAGAGACAGATAGAATAATAATACATATTTTAAATAATAAATACGACATTGAGAAAAAAACAAAACAAAAAACAAAATATCAACTCGCCATCCCTGCTACCTGCGTGCTGCACGCAGAGTACCGTATTATTTATTTAGACATTGGCAGACTACAGCATAAATTGCGCCTTTTGTTTATACTCAATATTAGCGAATGTAGCGAGAAACTGCAGCTGTAGACACAATAAAGTTTGTTATATTATGGTAGCAATGGAACAAAGCGGACTATAGGCTATATATATATATATATTGTGGCGTGGATCGGGGCATGGCTCCACAGTGCCCCTCCCAGCCTTATAGGCATCAGCCGAAACCTGCCACCAGGCCGCCTTTTCAGGACCTAGGACAGCGCCCAACTAGGAAGCCCAGCCACAGGACCCTGGAGAGCGGCAGAGTGAACATTCCTCAACTCCCTCATTGGCAGGCAGCACACCTGCAGTCAATGAGGCAACACAGCTGCCGCCACTCCAGGGAGATGGCTGGGGGCTCAAAAGGAGGCCGTTTGTCTCCCTTGAGGAGAGGGGTTTTGGGCGGCCGGAGAGCGGTGAAACCTGTAAATAACTTTGTTCCTATTTTTGCAGAATCCGGCGGAGACACAGGACAACATCCCTCTTCCTGCGTTGAAGAGGGATCCCCCCAGCGGTCTCCCGGACACCGTTATTTATAGTTTTGTTCGCTTTACTTTAAGTTAATTTCCGACAGGAGATTTTTGGTGTTGAGTTTGGTTTTGAGTTGTATAGATACTTTTGGTTAATAAAAGGCCCTGTTGGGCTATTTTTCCCCAAACCTCCGGTCTGTGCATTTCTGTGCCGCCCCGCCTGCACCGTCACGCCCCGTGCGGTGCCACAGTGGTGGAGAATGCGGGCATAGGCACGGAGTAATAGCAGACTGCAGCTAACTACCTCGAGCTCAAGCATTACACTCGTTCTCGCGGTAGGAAAAAAAAAAAAAAAAAAAAAAAATTTTTTTGTTGTTGTTGTTTGTTCTCCCCCCCCCCCCCTTTTCCCATTAGTCTGGTGTTCCCCCAATTTAGCTGCGATATGGAGGACCTCTTGCGGGCGCTCGTGGAGGCTAACCTGGGACAACAGCATGCTGCCCAGGTCATGGCTCAACAGGTCGGCCGGCTCACCGAGCTGGTCCAGGCTCGCGACGCATCGGCCGTGCCACTACCGGTTAGCAGGACAAAGGCTAAAGACGTCCTGACAAAGATGACTGAGGCCGATGACGTGGAGGCCTACCTCCACACCTTCGAGCGGGTGGCCGAGCGCGAGTTATGGGACCCCCGGGAGATGGCCGACACCCTCGCTCCCTTCCTCACCGGCAAGGCCCAACAAGCGTACCAAGATCTGGGGGCAGCAGAGGCCCAAGACTACCACAGGCTAAAAAGGGAGATACTAGCCAGAGCCGGGGTATCCCCCACATCCGCCGGACAACAGGTCGCCACCTGGGCCTACCAACCGGGGGTCAACGCACGCAGCCAAATGGCGTCACTTCGGAGGCTGGTTACCCGGTGGCTCCAACCCGAACGCCGGTCTGTGGAGCAGATCCTCGACCGGGTCGCCATGGATCGGTTCCTCCGGGCGTTGCCATATGGGGCGAAGAAACTGGCTGGGCAACATGCTCCCCAGAGCCCGGAGGAGCTGGTGGAACTGGTGGAGCGGGTCGAAGCCACGCAGGAGATGCTGAAGGCAGAATCGACCGAGCGCCCCCTCTTCCTGCCCCAGGCTGGAGGTGACCGGAAGCCGACCCCACCAGGCTCGACCCAGGCCCAGATTCCAGGCAACCACGGCGGACATGCGTGGACACCCCACTTCCCGTCTCAGTCTGGAAGGGGAGGGAAAATGCCCACCCTGCTGCCCACCTCTGGAAAATCGCCCTCGGATGTGTCCATGCCCACCGACCCGGCCCCCACACCAGCTCGCTTGCCCCAGGGACAGAGGTGCTTGGCTACGGAGCAATTTGACGCCCTGTACCAGGCCGCCAGAATTGTCCAGAAGGGGGGCAGAAGAGCCCGAAGGAAGGGAACCGGGTCATGGCCCCGACAAGCTAAACCCCGTGTCCGTCCATCAGGCCAACCCTATGCCGCCTGGCTCGGGGAACGGGTTGGAGTAGGCGAGGCCGCAGAAGAAGTGGATGGGGAAGGTGAGCTCTTACTTCCTGTAACTTTGTCCAATCTCCCTCCCCAGGCACAACGTAAAGGACAGTTCGGCACCGCGCAGGTCCAGGATGACCGGTTGCGCCACTGCTGGAGCCAGGTTCGGGTCCTTGAAGGGGTAAAGAGGGGAGAAGGACCCCTGGAAGCAAACTACTTTTCAGTGCAACAGGGACTGTTGTACTACCACACCACGAGAAGGGGAGAAGTCCGGGAGCTGTTGGTCCTACCCCACCAGTACGTGGCCACCGTCCTACAGCTGGCCCACACACACATCCTGGGAGCTCACCTGGGCATGCAGAAGACCCTAGAGCGTGTGGCAGACCGCTTCCACTGGCCAGGAATGCGCAGAGCGGTGGAGGATTACTGCCGCAGTTGCGAGGTGTGCCAACGCACCTCCCCGGTAAGGCCACCACCCGCTCCTCTAATCCCTCTCCCCATCATAGAGACCCCCTTCGAAAGGATCGGCCTGGACCTGGTCGGACCCCTGCCAAAGTCAGCCCGGGGACACAACTACATCCTGGTCATCCTGGACTATGCCACGCGCTATCCAGAAGCCGTGCCGCTCCGTGTCGCCACCTCCAAGGCCATTGCTCGCGAGCTGGTGCACCTCGTCAGCCGGGTCGGCATACCAAAGGAAATCCTTACGGACCAGGGCACTCCGTTTATGTCCAAGGTAATGGCAGACACATGTCACCTGCTGCGAGTACAACATCTCCGTACGTCGGTGTATCACCCGCAAACGGATGGGCTGGTCGAGCGGTTCAACCAGACGTTGAAGCGGATGCTCCGGAAGATAGTCGCTGCTGACGGCAAGGACTGGGACCAGGTCCTGCCGTATGTGCTCTTTGCCATTCGGGAGGTGCCCCAGGCTTCCACTGGCTTCTCCCCTTTTGAGCTGCTGTATGGGCGGCGGCCGAGGGGACTCCTGGACCTCGCTAAAGAAGCCTGGGAGGAACAGCCATCACCGCACCGGAGCCTGGTCGAGCACGTGGAGGAGATGCGCACCCGAATATCAAGTGTCATGCCAGTGGTAAGAGAGCACATGGTGGAAGCTCAACGTGCCCAGCAGCGGACATATAACCGGCCCGCTCAACCCCGAGAGTTCCGGCCAGGCGACCGTGTCCTTCTGCTGGTACCCACTCCTGAAAACAAGTTTCTCGCCACATGGCAGGGACCCTATACTATCAAGGAGCGACTGGGACCAGTGAACTACCGCGTAGACCAGCCCGGACGCCGGAAACCGCAGCAGGTGTACCATGTGAATCTGCTCAAGAGGTGGGTAGAGGGTCCTGCAGCAGCAACGGCGGCGATGTTCACCACAGAAGAAACAACCCCTGCGCCCCGGGAGACTGTGCGATATGGTGCTGACCTGAGCCCCCGCCAGGTCCAAGAGGTGAGAGAACTAGTTGACCAAAATCGTGATGTGTTCTCCCCTCTCCCAGGTCGTACCACCTTAATGGAGCACCATATTCGTACACCGGAGCGCACTGTGGTGAACATACGCCCATATCGGATCCCGGAGGCACGGAAAGCGGCCGTCGTGGAGGAGATTGAGAGGATGAGAGCAATGGGAGTCATTGAGGAGGCCTGCAGCCCTTGGTCGAGCCCCATAGTCCTCGTGCCCAAACCCGATGGCTCCCTGCGCTTCTGTAACGATTTCAGACGCCTCAATGCTGTGTCCGACTTCGACGCATACCCCATGGCCCGGGCGGATGAGCTACTCGAGCGACTGGGTGAGTCCCGCTTTATTACAACACTGGACCTAACCAAAGGTTATTGGCAGGTCCCCCTCACCCAGTCAGCCAAGGAGAAGACTGCCTTCACCAGCCCGGTGGGCCAGTTCCAGTATCGGGTCCTGCCGTTCGGGCTCCATGGGGCCCCCGCAACGTTCCAGCGCTTGATGGACATCGTACTCCGGCCACACCAGCGCTATGCAGCAGCCTACCTGGACGATGTGGTAATTCACTCCGGCACCTGGGCCGACCACCTGAGTCACGTCCAGGCTGTTTTGGGGGCGCTGCGACAAGCTGGCCTCACCGCCAATCCCGCCAAGTGCTGCATAGCGCAAAACGAGGCACAGTATCTGGGCTACACCATCGGTCGGGGCCTGCTCAAGCCCCAAGAGAAGAAGGTGCAGGCCGTGAAGAACTGGCCCCGGCCTACCACCAAGACCCAGGTACGTGCCTTCCTGGGGCTGGCCGGGTACTACCGGCGTTTTATCCCTCATTTCTCCTCCACAGCCGCACCCTTATCCGACCTCACCCGAAAAGGGTCTCCGGAGAAACTGCTGTGGGGCCCTGAGCAGGAGAGGGCATTCCAGGACCTGAAGGCCGCCCTGTGCTCGGACCCGGTCCTCCATACCCCGGACTTCGACCGGCCCTTCCTGGTCCAAACAGACGCGTCGGAGACGGGGGTGGGCGCGGTTCTGTCCCAGGTACACGGCGATGAGGAGCACCCCGTGTTATTTCTGAGCCGTAAGCTCCGCCCGAGTGAATCGCGGTATGCGGCTGTTGAGCGCGAGGCCCTTGCCATTAAATGGGCCCTCTCAGCACTCCAGTACTACCTGCTCGGGCGGAAGTTTACTCTGGTTACAGATCACGCGCCCCTCCAGTGGATGGCCCGGGAGAAGAACGCCAATGCCAGGGTGACCCGCTGGTTCCTGGCACTCCAGCCCTTCAACTTTGAAGTGGTCCACCGTCCAGGAAGGCTCCATGGGAACGCTGACGCCCTGTCCCGCCTGCACGCGCTCTGGGCGGCCGCAGCCAGCACTGGTGGCGGTTCGCTTAGGGGGGAGGAATGTGGCGTGGATCGGGGCATGGCTCCACAGTGCCCCTCCCAGCCTTATAGGCATCAGCCGAAACCTGCCACCAGGCCGCCTTTTCAGGACCTAGGACAGCGCCCAACTAGGAAGCCCAGCCACAGGACCCTGGAGAGCGGCAGAGTGAACATTCCTCAACTCCCTCATTGGCAGGCAGCACACCTGCAGTCAATGAGGCAACACAGCTGCCGCCACTCCAGGGAGATGGCTGGGGGCTCAAAAGGAGGCCGTTTGTCTCCCTTGAGGAGAGGGGTTTTGGGCGGCCGGAGAGCGGTGAAACCTGTAAATAACTTTGTTCCTATTTTTGCAGAATCCGGCGGAGACACAGGACAACATCCCTCTTCCTGCGTTGAAGAGGGATCCCCCCAGCGGTCTCCCGGACACCGTTATTTATAGTTTTGTTCGCTTTACTTTAAGTTAATTTCCGACAGGAGATTTTTGGTGTTGAGTTTGGTTTTGAGTTGTATAGATACTTTTGGTTAATAAAAGGCCCTGTTGGGCTATTTTTCCCCAAACCTCCGGTCTGTGCATTTCTGTGCCGCCCCGCCTGCACCGTCACGCCCCGTGCGGTGCCACAATATATATATATATATATATATATATATATATATAGCCTATTTACCGTCATTGTTGTATTATACCAGTGTGTTTTCGCGCGTTTGTAGATAAACTAAAATACTGTCAATAAAAACGGTTTAGCTATTTCTCAGCATAACAACGAATTCAAAGACTAAACAAACTCACCCGATATTGTCTTCAAATGGATCCATGCCAAAGAAAGTAATTATTCATCCTCTCAAAAAGCTTTTACTAACAAACTTTTAGTAGCATGCACTCTGGCACTGTCTTCCATTGCTTCCCCGACCCTCCCCTAAAACCTAGTATATGGCTGGACCTAACACACGGGACCCGGCCAGCCAATGGTGTAACGTCATAACTCGGCTGACCAATGGTGTAACTTCATCACTCAGTCAGTCAGTCACAGACATTTGCATCTGTAGAGCTGGCCCTGCTGTTGCGGTCCAGCCAAAAAAAGAGAGTGCTGACTCTGGCAGCCCTGCAGGGCTATGCACAATTGACTCAGGGATGGCATGACTACAGCACCTCATCACTCACTCTCACCCTCCACTGGCTGATTTGGTGGCCACAAGTCCACCTGTTGCAGTAAACATGAAGTGTTCTCCAACTTACAACCGTGGTGTGATAAGAAGTGGTGGTGACCACACCTGTTTCAGAAGAGTGCATATGCTTTTCTGCACTATCCAAAATTGATAGTGGGGTTTCAGCAATAAATGCTGATTAATATGAGTGGGCATGTAAAGCAACAGTGTAATTCTTTACCTACAAAAGTATCAGCAGTCTCATTCCACAGATAATTTCATTCTTAAAGAGGAATTTCACCAAAAATTGTTTTTTCGTTTGTAGAAGAGTAGCAGTCCTCCTGATTAAAATGAGATCTATCCCAACTCTCTACCTGCAGTAAGTGCAGCGATAGCCGCAAACTACTGCACACGCTCCAGGTACCTGCTTTACTATAGACTACAATGGGTAAGTGCTTACAGTCTATGGGTGGGTGTCAGAAAACATCAGTCACAGGTCGCTACTCCTACTAAATAAAAATGTAGGAGCTGGGTGTTACTACTTAGACTGGAAGCCCTTTCTTTGACAGAGAGTAACGTTACTCTCTAGTGGCAAGTTAGCCACTAAAGAAAATCAATATTTATGTATTCACTTCAGTTTACTTTCCTGCTTAAATTCTACTAAAAAGTAAATACTGCTTTGGTGTAGTGTGGCAAACTAGGGTTTAACGCAACTACTATTTGAATAACAGATTTATGCAGTTGACTCCAAGCAGGCTATTTCAGACACGGACACAACTTGTGTAATATTTGGTTGTCATAATAAATCCAGCAAGAAAGAGAATGGGGGAGAGGATACAAAGGCATTAAAGCAGGAAAGGAGATCCATCATTGCATTCCCACATTGGAGAGCTGATATGAATATTCTCCATATCTACATGTGAATTAATTATCTGACAAAAATAAAACGTTTTTCTCTTGTTCATTCATTCTTGCTTTTTGTTGCTTTCCTAAATAACACATTAACAGCGAAATGCACATGACCTGCTTGACTTAGTGGAATAAAGGCAGTAGTAGTCCATGCGGTTCTGAGAAATCCATTTTCCGTATTACCAGTTCTACTGACAGTTAACAACAAAATATTACCAATGCAGGGTTTTTAGTCACTTCACATTACACTTATTACCTCAACTGGTACTGCCAATTTACTGGAAGCATGGACTTAAATGTTTTCAGTAAACAGTTTGTCAAGTCTCTGTGTTAGTGGGTGACTAACAGAGACGTACTGAGTAACTGTTGTTTTGCAGTGTAATTCCCGTTTACATTGGGTGTCATGAGTCTAAGCCAGATGTAAAATGTTTCTTCAAAATATTTTAGTGAAAAGATGATGCCTGCAATGATTCTTTGATGTATATATGTATCTCATAAAAAACACATTTTCAACGTACAAAAATGCCAAGTTACTCACACATACAAGACATACACCGTCTATAACTCATTCATTCAGACTGCCAAAATCCAGGCCTGCCATTAAAAGTATTGATATCAAAATGACGCCAAGTTACGGTACTACAAACAATATAGGCTATCTCGCCTCGCCGAAATTAAATAAAATGTATTCCAAAGCAATGTATTCCGTTGTCTGTTATTTCGTGGAGATGCACTTTTAGTGTTTGTAAGGTTTATAAGGCATTTTGATAGGCTTATCTGCAGGTAGGAATCCTCTTTGCTGTTTTGCTAAGCTAGAACCGGAAAACTTGATAGTGGAGAATAGGAGCAGACGCATATGTCCCAGCAGGCTTTGCATATGAGAAAATAACAACAGTGTGAGATAAATTAGGAGAAATGATGAAATTGCGTAGTTGAAACAATGTGTTTAGCAGAATGGGCATGCAGGTGAAGGTTGACATGATCACAGACTATAGTGCGAAGTAAATGAAGTGACCATGAGCGAGCTTTGTTTCCTTATCGAACGGTATATAACAGTCCGTATAAAGCATTGATCGTTAAAGTGGAGGGTTAAGTAATGTGTGAAATCTATTGCACTGATATGCTTTTGTCATGTTCAGTACTAGTAGTTATAATTATGAGTGAGTCATGAATTTAAATGTAATGTTTTAATGGGGAGTTGCAGAACGTACATACGTAGTAATTGTTTGTATGTGGCTAGATAGAGAACAGGGCGAGGAAACATGAATGTAGAAACGTGGCGTTTGCTGATAAGAAGGTTTTGTAGGGTAGCCAAGTGAAGAAATATAGTTAGTAGAAATGGCACAGTGGTGAACTGGTGTAACTTTGTAATAAAAGGAATACATTTGCCGTCATTAAATGCATATGGGTGGCCGTGAGTAAGAAGAAGAAGAAGAAAGAGAAGAAGAAGAAGGAGGAGAAAACGCAAAATCCCCTTAGTTTGGGGCTTTATTGTGTGGACATGTGAAGTTGTTTATGAAATCTGTCTGTTGAAATGGGGTCAGAATGTACAGAATTTGTTTTTAAGGGCTGAGTGTCTGTGGCTGTTGTGGTTATTTCTGTGGGGAACCCTGAAAAGTGCCAAAATCTCGGTGCTGCATAGGTATGGGGCATGCCCCCACCAAGGCGTAACTTGGCGGGATGGCATACCCAGAAAATAAAGAATTAACATTTAACATCCATGTGTACCATGATTATGTTCAAATGCACAACTTTTCTAGTGTCTAGTGTAAAAACTTAACTGCATGCAGTTACTGTCCACGTCTACAATACACTATATTAATGTTTCTGACACTAATTTGCAGGCATTTTAGAGCCTGAGAGCCACTAACTGGCCTTCAGACCACCACAGAGAAAGCAGTTCCGTAGTGAGCATTTACCTCAGAGGAAGTGTGTTCAGCTTGCAGCTTCTGGAATTGGATCTTCAGGCGCTCGGACTGCTCCTCTCTCTCGAGAGTCATACTGTCCATCAGGGTCTGCACTTGGACCAGCTCCCGCTTCAGCACCTCCACATCTTCTATCCCAGGCCTTTGCAGCTGAACATAGGAAAGGAGGGGTCACCATCTGACCTGTACCTGTACATTGAATTAACTAATGCCAGACTCACACTACACAATTTACTGGTAGGATTTAGCTGTTCTAGTCAAATTTTGGATGTCACAAACCAATTTTACAAACAGGAGGCTTGTCTTTAAGTGTAAGCAAGTCAGCGACCTGATCAAACCCCAACCTCTGGCAATCTCTCGGACAAGTTCCAGACCTCCTAATGTGTTTAAACTTGTTTCATTTTGTCGGCGCCAAATCTTCACCGCTCTTCTAGCCTGACAGCATTGATGAGATGGAAGTAGGGCTGTGTGATATATCGCAGTGATAATTATCGCGTGCAATAACGGCTGTCGCCACCGTACCGCCTTTCTTTTTGTCTTTTTCTCTTATATTAATTTTACCTGAAGCGATAGCAAACAACCACACTTTTTGGAGGCTGCGTGAAACGCTTTCCGGAGAAAAAACGTCACCTATTGCGTGGCAACTGGTGAGCTGAAAATTGGTGGGGTGCAAAACTTTCCTTTAAACTAATCATTCAAACTGTTTCAATTAATTTTCAGTGATTAACAAGCATGCAAACGATCTGACTAATCAATTGGAAAGTGACACACAGCTTCTTCGCATTGTGTTAGGGAGATTAAATGATAAATGCGATTTAGAAAAATCCGTTTTAATCACTAAGCAGTGGCGGAAACCTCCCCCTTGTGCACATTTTTAATCAACATTATTTGCGGATACATGCACTTCTTTCTCCACACTCGTATTCATGGAAAATATCTGCAATGCGTAGATTGTAAACAATCTTGAAGTGCAGGTTTTGTTTTTGCTGGTTATTCTGAAAGCTAACACGGTAGATAGCAGACTGGTGTATATTGTTTGTTAAGTGCAGACTACTTAGTGATTAAAACAGATTTTTAACAGATAAATTGAATTTATGATTTAATCCCCCTAACACGGTATGAATATGCTGTGTGTTAGGCTACTTGCCATTTGATTAGTCCGATTGTTGGCACGCTTGATAATAAAGGAAAATTAATTAAAACAGGTTGAGATCAATGATTAGTTTAAAGGGAAGTTTTGCGCCCCACCAATTTTCAGCTCACCAGTTGCCGCGACCTTGCTGCTGATTGTCTGTCTTGGCTGTCAACATGCAGTAGGTAACAGCAGTTACGCTTTTCTCCGGAAGCATTTTACACAGCCTCTTTAGTTGTTTAGTAAAGCTTCAGGTATAATTAAAAAGAAGAAGACAAAAGAAAGGTGATTGCATGCGATAATTATCACTGCGATATATTGCCCAGCCCTAGATGGAAGGGAGGTTGGTTGAACTCAGGCAACAACACAATTGCCTGAATGGCAGAATGACAGATATGCAAAACACTTGATAGGGGGCCAAGCACTGAAGGTACATGGCCCTCTAATTATTGTATTGTATTTGTAGGAGTTATTGCAAGGGGCCCAAGCATAAAGTGCTGGAACCATATTGTATTTGTAGGAGTTATTACAGTCACACGGTGATGCTACAGAGCTCAGCAATCATTTTTATTTAACAAATTTATGAAAAATCACAGTTTTTATGTACATATTTCAAACCTGCTACCTAATCTCAGTATGAATATATCCATGAACAATTTGGTTGTTGCCACCTTGAATTGGCAGCCATTTTGTATTTTGATTGTTCGTGTCATTTTATGACTTTCACGTGATCACATGCAAATTAGCAAAAAGGATAGACAGAACCTCCAAACCAGTACTCCTCAAATTTGATGCTGATTGGCCACATGATGTCGCTATAACACTCAACTGAATTTCCCTTCCTGGATCGTGGTCTTGTCGTGGCGGAGGTGCTTGTGAGGTTTTATGATCCCGGAGCTATGTCGTCGGGGGTTTTACATGTCCCCCAGTAGGGTCTCCCAAGGCGAACAGGTCTGGTGTGAGGACACAGACAAACATGATCCAATCGACCCCTATCTATGGTAAACAAATACAAAACTAAGGTTACCGGGACCCATCCCTGTAGCCAGGTCTGGGTGGTTTCCGCAGCCGAGCGCCTGGTGGCTGGGCAGCCTACGTATCCCAGCCCGAAAAGACTATGTGGGAAAACCATATGGACCCACCACCCGCAAGGTTCAGGATTGGGGTTCGGGTGCAATGCCCATCGGGCAGGGGGCAAGAAAAGGGTAGATCCATGTGTCATCTGCCCAGACAATGGAAACTGATTCTTGGCATGTGGAACATTACCTCTCTGGTGGTGGAGCCGGAGCTCGTGTGTGAAGCTGAGAAGTACCAACTAGATATAGTTGGACTCACCTCTACACAGTGTTGGCTCTGGAACCAAACTCCTGAATAGGGGGTGGTCTCTCTCCTACTTGGGAGTTGTTCAGGGTGAGAGGCGCCAGGTGAGAGTGGGGATCCTCACAAGCCCCTGGCTTGTGGCCACTCAGTTGGAGTTTACTGCAGTGGACGAGAGGGTCACCTCAATGCGACTGTGTGGCAGAGAGGAAAACTTTGACTGTTATTTGCGTTTATGCGCCTAATAGCAGTTCAGAGTATTTGGCCTTCTTGGAGAAGGTAGGAGGGGTGCTGGAAAAGGCCCCACCTACTGACTCCATTGTCCTACTGGGAGACTTCAATGCTCACGTTGGCAATGACTGGAAAACTTGGAGGGGGGGGGGTGATTTGGAGGAACGGCCTCTCCTATCTGAACCTGAGTGGTGTTATGTTTAGAGCCCGACCGATGCCAGATTTTTGGGTCCGATGCCGATCCCGATTTTGGAGAGTCCTAGCCCACCGATTACCGATGTTTTGACCGATATTTTATCAAAAAGTGCAACATTTTCAAATCAATTTGGAAAACTTATATTTTATTAAAGTTTCTATATTTAAGAACATTTAACTTATAAGCAAACAAATAAAAATAAAAATAAACACACAAAGAACTTTTTAGATAAAAAAATGTAAAATATGATATTAAATTAGGCTAAATATATATATTAACACCATCTTTAAGTGTGTGAAATCAAAATAACTCCACACCTTGCTTTTACTCCTTTCTTTTCCAGCCATCTATAAAAAATTAATTAAAAAAATCAGTTTTCCAGTTTCAAACATGTATTTTTATGAATATTATTATTATTATTGTTGTTATTAATTTGTTATTATTATTTCTTAGTATCTATTCTCAGTAAATTAATTACGTTTTCTTATTTTATTCCTACTACATGATCTCAAAGAGTAAGACTTTACCTAGCGAGCTTCCCTGTCCATAAGAATTCGGTGGTGAAAATAACTACAATGCGCTCTGACGCGTGACTAGATGACACACTCGCTCGCAATAACGCTAATAATTAGCTATTGACACCGCCTCATTATTTCTTATTATATATTCTCAGTAAGTTACATGAATTATATTTTCTTATCTTATTTCTACTACATGATCTCAAAGAGTAAGACATTATCTAGCGGAGCTAATGAGTGAATAAAGTGTAACGTTAGATGAAATTAAACTGACTGGATGAAATATATGAAAAAAAACTACAATGCGCTTTCGTGCAGGTTACCCGCGCTAACTGTTGGTTGATTCACTTCTCCAACAGCAATCCTTCTCTCATGTTATCACGACAAAGGTAGATAACATGGCTTAAAATGATCCACGTTAGAAGTGTTTTATCGGCGTTTTTACTGTCTGGTTAGCTTGCTACGATGACGTGTGACTAGACAACACACTCGCTTGCAATAACGCGTTGGCTATTGACACAGCATCATATAGTAGCTAATATCATTATCTCAGATTTACAAAAAACAAATGTGTGATGCATTCAATCACCATTTTATGTTGGCTGGTTATTTATTTGAGAATACAGCGATGTCCTCTGGAAATGTAGATCCTATGCTGCTTATGTGCTCACTGCCACTTCATAAAGGCTTGCTAGCCAGCTAGCTTGCTAAAGTGAACCAAATAAGTTAGCTAGCTCGCTCGCTTGATAATGAGGATTGATAAACATAGTGGTCGTATAAACGCATTTAATAAAAAACTTTCACTAAATATACATACCTTTATTGCGGCAATCGAATCTGTGCAGACAAGTCTCGTAGTGGAGAATATTGGATGAGGCACGAGTGACAAACGTCTTATTACAGAAGTAGCGCGTCAGCTGCTGCAGTTCACACTTGTATTAGAGCTCCCTCTACTGGATAATTCTAGTAAATAGCAATTACAACGTTTGAACAGTAAATAATCAATGTTTTTTTTGTTTATTATACTTATTTAAAAATCGGGACACATTGGCTGCATAACTGCCGATCCCGATGTCGCCAAAAAAGTCAAATAATGGCCGATATATCGGCCAAACCGATATATCGGTCGGGCTCTAGTTATGTTATTGGACTTCTATGCTAGTCATGGTTTGTCCATAACAAACACCATGTTTGAACACAAAGATGTTCACAAGTGTACATGGTACCAGAACACCTTGGGCTAAAGGTCGATGATCAACTTTGTAGTTGTTTCATCAGACCTGTGACCATTTGTTTTTGACACTCGGATGACGAGAGGAGCTGAGCTGTCAACTGATCACCATCTGGTGGAGAGTTGAATCAGATGGCAGGGTAAGCTGGCAGACAGACTAGGTAGGCCTAAACATGTAGGGATAGTCTGCCGGGAAAGCCTGGCAGAAGACTCCATCCTGAATAATTTCAACTCTCACATCTAAGAGAGCTTTTCCCGTATCCCGGAGGAGGTTGGGGACATGGAGTCTGAATGGGCCCTGTTCAAAACCTCTATTGTGAAAGCTGCTGCCCGAGGTTGTGGCAAAAGCTGCTCGGTGCATGTCCTGGTGGTAACCCAAGGATGACTCTATACTTTGCTAAAGATAATGACAGGAGATGACAACGTTCTGTAATAATATTGTCCTGACAACAGAGCTAACAATGTGGTCAAAGTTCAATAGGATTCAGGAATGACCACAACAATGACAGAGTCTGTGATAAAACATCCACTGCTCTAGTACAGGGGTTCCCAAACTCAGTCCATGGGTCCCCCCTGTGTATGCTAGTTCTCGTTCCTTCCACAGTTGCAGAATTTTAACAGGCTGTAATTTTTTAATTAGCTGTTTCTCACGTTTATAGGGATTAGTTACCCGCTTAAACCAGATTATTATCTTATTGCGTTATATTGCAAACAATTGCACAAAAAGAGGTAAAACCTCAAATTAAAGACTGAGGTGAATCAATAGGCTCCTAATTGGTGCAAGTGCACCAAATAGATTTCCCCTCAGAAAGATTTTTCGGTACTTAGTTGTTTATTTCTATAAACATACTATACATTTGTATTTGTCATTTTTTGTTGTTAAATGTTGTTAAATGTCCAAGTAACATGAAGCTGACTCTCATTTCGCTGCTTGAGCTGGCCCTCCTCCCTCCCTCTCATAACCGGC
Source organism: Anguilla anguilla (assembly GCF_013347855.1). Taxonomy (NCBI): domain Eukaryota; kingdom Metazoa; phylum Chordata; class Actinopteri; order Anguilliformes; family Anguillidae; genus Anguilla; species Anguilla anguilla. The sequence continues at coordinate 30,085,661 of NC_049207.1, forward strand.
GTATGTATCGCAGAGCAGGGAGGACCGTGCCTGAATGTGAACATAATTAGAAGGACAGTCGTGTGACTGTATCAGTGCCAGATAACAAAATATTTTTGCTAGCATTTAGCAAGCATCAAAATTCACCCAAGCTAACGTTAGCGTAGATAGTGAATGAAAACGTTAACTTTTCATTTTTGAAAGAGATGAGTACAGAAAAATTCTTCTTTAAAAAAGAAGGCTTGAAAAGGAGGAGGAAGAAACTGCACCACAGATAGGATGCCATAACATTGCTGTTATAGTAACAGTTACGGTTAACAGTTAGGGTTACTTACTTTAACTGAAATGAATGCAAATCATTGTGTTTAGAAATGAGGGCGTTTTGGATACCAGGAACCAGTGACTTTAAATCCCTTAACTAGCCCATAAAATACTTAGAATTTGTATGTGATTATATTATCCTTCAAATCATTCTGATAGCATAAAGGATTGTCTGTAACCGAGACCATTACTGCAAATATTGTTTTAGTTAGCGTTCCTTTCTGTCGCCGATACATCTTGATTCGAAGTGTCATACAGATGTAATTTTCATCTGGAGACGCAACCAAAGTAAAAATAAATAAATAAATAAAACTGCCCTAACACAAATTATAAATAAATAAATAAGGTCCCTGAACACAAAACGTGAACTGTGTCTGTGCAGCAAAATTTAATAACCTCTTAATAGTTACAATACAATTTAATGAACAGTACGAACAATTCCCCCCCATCATCCCAAACACATACATGGAGTCAACTGCCACAAATAAATTCTGAACCTGTGGGAAACACTGGTGTGGACACCTGGCTACTAAAACTAATCATCTGCAAAATTAATAAAGAATTCAAAGACAAACAAAATGATAATGAGTAAACATGTGTTCAACAACCTAATTGGGAGCCATTTCATGTTTTGATCACATCTCCTTTAAATCCAACCTGTTCAAGTTTTGGAAATATACAAATTGAAAAGTGACCCATTCAGATCACGTGTATCTCATTTTGTGAATTTACCACCCAAGGTCGCACTACAGAACCATTTCAAAACTGCAATCTTGAAATCATTATTATTGAAACACCAAATTTGATATGGACGATATTTGGATAAGGTTTGCAGTCCTTGACAAATTATAAGTTGCTATGATAAATTTTGGCTGAATAAATATGAGTATACAGATAGAACTTAGTTCAAATACACAGACTGAATTATTTTTTACTTTAATTTTAAATTGTATTAATTTACTTATTTTAAAATTGCAAGTAGGCTACAAATACCTACATTGTTGGAGTAGAACTGGGATGCACAAACATTTTCAGCGATGACCCAACGATATAAATCCATGTTTTCGTGACACGAACTGACGCCATTTTCATTAATAACAATTTATAATTAGCCTAATTGTTAAACTGTTGACAATCACCATGTTTTAATACCTAAAAGGTAAATTAAAGGACAAAGTTACTGAAATAAGCAGGCAATCACAGAAAGTATAATCAAATTAACTAAATTTAAGGCTATATCAATCAGTCGCGACCCACATGTGCATATAGCAGCACGTTTACAGTACGTGCATAATTATTAGGCAAGTCGGTATTCTGATCATACATTTTCCGAACTCCAAACCACATCAACCAATATTTACTGAATAGAATCATTTTCAGGTGATATATGTAATTGCTTCATGAGGGAGGGTGTGGCTTAAAGTGATTAACACCTTATATTCAAGTGTGCATAATTATTAGGCAGCTTTTTTACTACAGGTAAAATGGGCCAAAAAAGAGATCTGACACTGAAAAGTAAAAAATTGTAAAATGGCTATCAGAAGGATGCAATATTCTTGAGATTGCCAAACCATTCAGGCATGACCACCGGACAATCAAACGCTTTGTTAATAATAGTCAGTCAGCAGGGTCGCAAAAAACGTGTTCAGAAGAAAATGCGCAAATTAACTGCAAAAGACTTGCAAAGAATTAAACATGAAGCCACCAGGAACCCTTTAGCCTCCAGTGCCACCATCTTCCAGAATTGCAACCTACCAGGAGTCTCCTGAAGTACAAGGTGCCAAGTGCTCGGAGTCATTGCAAAGGTAAGGAAGGCTGAAACACGACCCCCACTTAATAAGAAGCACAAGCTGAAGTGTCAAGATTCGGCCAAGAAATACCTTAAGACTGATTTTTCAGGTTTTATGGACAGATGAGATGAGAGTGACGCTTGATGGACCAGATGGGTTGACTGTCTCTTTAAACAGTCTGGAAGATTCCAGAAATTGATGTAATGACTTTTTAGAAGCTTCTGATTGGCGAACCGTCATAATTTGGAGTTAATTGGGAGTTAATTGGCACCTGTGGCTGTATTTAAGGGCCTACTTTTAAAGCCACAGCCTTTTTGCCCTTGATACCATGGGAAAATCCAAGCAACTCAGCCAAAACCTCGGAAAAAAATTGTGGCCCTCCACAAGTTTGGTTGCTCCTTAGGAGCAATTTCCAAACAACTGAAGGTACCACGAGCATCTGTACAAACAATTGTATGCAAAAATAAAAAATTGGGACCACATACACTGCATCGTTCAGGAAGGAGGCACAAATTAACTCCCAAGGCTGAACGAAGTTTGTTCTGAAAGGTTCAACTGAACCCCAAGACAACAACAAAGGAACTGGTGAAGGAGTTGGAGGCATCAGGTACCAAAGTATCTATATCCACCATTAAGAGAATCCTACATCACCATGGCATGAAAGGCTGTCACGCAAGGAAGAAGCCCCTACTCCAAGAGCGGCATAAAAAACCCAGAATAAAGTTAGCAGGTGATCACCAGGACAAAGACCTAGCCTTTTGGAGGACTGTTCTCTGGTCAGATGAAACAAAAATTGAACTGTTTGGCCATGATGATCAGCGCTATGTAAGGAGGAAAAAGGGTAAGGCTTTTAATCTGAAGAACACCATCCCAACTGTGAAGAATAGGGATGGCAGCATCATGGTGTGGAGGTGTTTTGCTGGAAAAGGGATTGGTGTGTAGGATACTGTATGTATTGTTAGATTTTGGCCTAAGAGAGGGAAACAGTGAATAAGAATGTGGCCTGGCCTCCCCATCACAAGCATCAAAGCAAATGTGATTGGGGCAATTTAAAATCCACTGATACCCTAATCTAGGCAGACAATCTATGGGTCTCATCACCTCCTCTGAAGAGGCAAACAAGATGACACAGGACACCATATCGGGGGTCGGAGACCCAGCATGCCTAACATTTCAACTTCTTGGTTGATTCCACCAGTTTACTGTAGACTGACCTATCAATGAATTCGGAGATTTAATTGATAATTCTCATTTTAAACATAATTATTAAATTAAATCAAATAAACTATATTTTACATGTAGGTTAAGTGAGGGGTTCTAGCACGCAATATGGCTTGGTTCAGTACTCAGAGTGCTGAACATTTTAACAAGGGCATATGGTAAATGGACTGCATTTATATAGCGCTTTTATCCAAAGCGCTTTACAATTGATGCCTTGCATTCACCAGAGCAATTAGGGGTTAGGATCGAACCGGCAACCCCCCGACTGCTAGACAACCGCTCTTACCTCCTGAGCTGTTAGAAACGCTGGATTCAGAAAATAAACATATTATTAATTAATCCTTACTTGTCCGACAGGTGCACTTCAGAAAGTATTTGGCATCATGAGGAAGGGAGATTATCTAGAAATACTTCTTATTCAAGGCACAGTGTGTTTACAGCTTACAGGCCTACATTGCTTAGTGATTTTTAAAAAATCAAGATCATTGACTCAGTCCCAGGTTAATATCAGTCTCAGAGGTTGCGTTAATTCAAGATTCTGAATTTTTACACAGATAAGAAGAGCAAAACACAGAGAAAAATACAGTGCAATCTATAAAAGCAGATTTTGGTTTGACATTTGTGTTGATCATAATATTTACACAGCCATAGGCTGCAGGCTGGTCAAAACGTTAACAAACAGTCACCAAAAAAAAAAAAAATCACAACTAGCTAGGCCGATAGCTTGCTTAGGCCTACACAACACAAGAGTCAAAAAGCACAAAAATGAAGCATAATTGGATATAGTGGCTCAATTGTACTAGGCTATGGTATGCATGAACCTACAATGCATGTTATTAATTTACAGATTTTCCAACTCATCACTGGGCTGTCGACTAGCTATGTTGCAAGTATTGCTACAGCCATAACCTGCATAAAATTTAACCATTCTAGCTAGCGTAAAAAAATAAAATCCAACAGTCACTGCCTGGACACTTTTGCTCTCCTTGAAAATTTCAAAGGCTACAGGGGGCTATGAATATACCCAATGCCCTCCTAGCCTAAGGAATGCTGCATGCATGACATTTCAAGCCTGTATTTTACACTAATGTTCCAAAGGTTCCAAAACTAAAATACTGTTGTTTTTTTTTGCACATTTGAACATAAGATATGTATTCATGCAAGCAAATAAACATATGACAAAGTGTTGAAATTTGCTTTTATAATAGTATCTTTGTTAAATAGATGTCAGGTGGTGATTCTCAGCCCCAATTAAATCAGTGTTACTTGCCTAACAAACAGAGTGAGCTGTGCATACACGAGCTAGGAGAGCTTGAGTCCCCCAATTTATCACATAATTTGTGGCGAGTAGCTCAGCAGACCTTTGTTTACACCTCATAAAAATATTCTTTCACCACTAAAAACTCGTATTCCGTCATAGCAACAAGATAAACCCGACAATAGCCCTAAGATATGTCAATACAGCAGTGAAAACACTGCTCACAGAATAACGAAATAAACAAGACAAAGTTTTAAAAAATGATACCACGTCATTCTACAGTCAATATCTGGGACTAAATATTGAATAAATACACAACCTTACCACTGGTTTTACGCGTAGTGATGTCCCTTTTGAGATAGAGTGGTCATATATTGTCTTGGACAATTCGTTTCTGAAATATATGCATATTTGTGATGCCTGGGTATCTCCCAAAATAGCTGTGCGTAATACCACGTGTCATTTATACAGTCTGGCTTGATTGACAATTAATGTATTCAGTAGGTGAGAGTATTAGCTTTATAACAATGTATAAAATGTCTAATTTTACTTTTGGAATAGCGTTTTATAAGTCAGCGCAACCGAAACTTTTTCTTATCATCGCATTCACTTAAGCATTCACTCTGTGGTAGCAGTAAAAGATGCTGCACCTAACAAAATGTTATCAATGATTTTTCATAATTTCTTGGAAAATACTATTATTATTGAGGACTTCTGGGCATAGCTAAGCCATATGTTTGCTGATAGACCTATCTGACATCATTTTCTGGAGCAAAATAGAAGCGGATTGAACTGTATCATTGATTTACTGTCTCTGTCACCATCTACTGAACACAGATAAAATTTCATCATTTCTATGTAAGTATTACTGCTCAAAATATTTAGGTTATATATGTTATTTTTGAAATTGAGTGTCTTTAAATAGGTTAGTGGTATTATATAATGTGGATATTTCACACTGTAATGTAAGCGTTAGTTAGCAGTGTAATAGATTTTGTGATGCAAGCAAAAGTGACGACGAGAGTGTTGGAACATTGCCAAAACGTGGTGGACGATTGAAAAATGTTTTCATATCGTCCCATCCCCATACAAGAAAACATATGAGAGTACAGAGTACAGAAATACACACAATAGTTAATTATTACACATTTACTATACAGAATTGTGTGACAATATGTTTGCATTATTTTGAAATCTGATATCAATGTTTTATCTTAAACCTTCATAAGGGGCTCATTTATATGTTCCTTTTCGGAGAGATTTTGGATATGTTTCTGGACCCCTAGCTATTTTAGACCACTGTACTGACAGAAAGCTTGTAATTACCACTTGAAAATGATGCAACAGTGAGTTTCTTGAGTAAAAACAGTTGATTTGCAGTGAATTTGTAGTGAAATACGTGAATTTGTTGTGATTTACAGCAATACATAATTTAGACATTTTGGGTAGATTTGGAGATGCTGGATACACTGCTTAGTTTTTGCTTCATAGATCTTTAGTAGTTCTACATATCCACCCTTAGATTTTATGAACTTGTGGTCAAGATGTTTTTGATCCAGGATATGTATACTTTAACCTGCTGTATACATGCAATCTCTCAGTATTTTATTGCGAACTAAAAAAGAGCAAATTCATTTTAGATTTTTTGCCTAAACAATTGCATTTGTGGCACTTCATTTCTAATTCCAAAACTATGAACATAAAGTAATCTAAGCTAGTACTGTAAATGGTACAAATGCCGTGCTTCATTTAAGCCATTTTTCAAGTCTCTGTGGTGTTCACATCTGGAGTTATAAAGCTTTAAATAGGGTACCCCCTAAATGGGCAAGGATTGGCCAGATTTGGCATGTGTGCTAAGGGGTTAAAGAAGTCAGTTGAGGTGGCTCGGGCATCTAATAAGGATGCCTCCTGGACACCTCCTTCAGGAGGTATTCTGGCATGGCCACCGGGGAGGAGACCCTGGGGCAGACCTAGGACATGCTGGAGGGATTATATCCAAAGGGATCCACCGGGATGAGTTTGCAGAAGCCCCTGGGGAGAAGGACATCTGGGCTGCTCTGCTTGCCCCTTTACCACCACGACCCTGTTCTGGACTAAGTGGTTAGAGAATGGAAGGATGGATGGACCATCCGCGGATGCTTTCTAGCCTAATTTGGTGACGATGGGCCAAGTGGCCCCAGACTAGTTCGCAAAAGTAGGTTTTGCAAAAAACATTTTGTTCAGCATGAGCCACAGAATTGGTGGAAGAATTTTGATTCTACACCACATAGTTCAGGAGTTATGGGCGAAAATGTAAATTGCTGCATTACACCATCTGGCCACTAGGCATCATTGCGATACCCTGAGTAGTGGGGAGGAACAGGAGCATTCCTGCAAGGTTTCAAACCTCTATGATTTACAGTTTTTGCTGCCCATTTAGTTTTAGAGAATACTACTACTACTACTAATAATAATCATAATAATAATAATAATAATAATAATAATAATAATAATAATAATAATAAAAACCAGAAAAAAGCTATTGCTCTGTCGTTAGCTTAGCTGCGCTTTAGAGTTTAAGGCAAGTTTAAACTCGCATTTTCCAGAACAAGTCACGTGGCTTCTTGAACGCCATTGCTGTGTCCTCAGCACCTGTGGTTTAACCTACACCTCAAGTATAGCTTGATCTCAATTGTTGTGTCCTCAAGAAATTACGTAACAGCCACTAGAGGTCATTTTTTGTGCACATTTGCTTAAACCTGATGTTATGGTGGTTTAAGGAGAGAATGAGATTTAAACCTATTAAATTCCGGAATTATATATCACGTCCACTGCACAGATCATTACAATATTTCTAAACGTTAATTCATTTCCCCATGTTTATCGTTATTTACTTTGTGTTCAATAAATGATATTTATTGTGTAGTTAAATACAGTTAACTGCAGTTTGCTGTATTACTGCAATATATTGGACACGGTATAATGCAGTATTTGGACACTAAACTGCATTGTACTTCAGTTAAACTACAGAATAAATTTGCAGTAAATTATTTTTGTAAGGGATTGGTCTAGGGAGTTAACTATTAGGATATCTATTAGCACATATATTCGGACAAACCAAATGTACACTGCAACCACATATTAGCCGACCCACCGTTGTGATATACATGCCTATGATGTAACAAAAAGATGGCAAATGCCCTCACTTTACTATTGGCATATAGTAATATTTGCGGAGATAACTAGTTTTCTACATTTCCTGGAAAATTGTAGGCTGGTTTCTCCACCCAGTGTTTCTCCAATAACAGACATGCTGAACTTAAATAGCACATTCTTTGTTTACACAAAAAAAGCCATCAAATTGCATGTGGTAGACCTAGCAAGTAAAATGGTTTGCAATGATGGCTTGGCGAAATGCACTGCCCGCTATATCACCAGTGTCGGGTCCGGCGACAGTATCGAAGTCCTCAAGTTCAGCTCCGTGTGGCTGAGGGAGACGGAGCTCATCCCAATAAATTGCGAAGTTGTGGAGTGCTGCACAGGCAACAGTGATGCTACTCGCTCTTTGTGGGGTGGTTCGCAGCTCAAAGGAGAGGCATGCAAAGCGGCTCTTCAATACGCCAAATGCTCGTTCGACGTGGCAGCGAGTCTTCTTGTGGCTTTTACTGAACCGGACCTCCGCGCGTGTAATGGGCTTCCGGGCAGGTGTTACGAGGTACCGGCGCAGGGGGTGGCCACAAACACAGAGAAGCACTCCACTGTAAGCGCGCTCCTCAAGTTGAACCTTGAGTTGGCTGCTATCGAAGATGCAAGCATCATGAGCACTGCCGGGCCATCTCGCCACAATGTTGCGAATGCGCAGATCGTTGTCGCAAACCATTTGGCAATTCAGAAAGGTGTACCTGTAATATTAGACACATAAATATCGTTTAGTATGCGAATTCTGCCAAAATAGGTTAAATATTTGTTCATGCTTTACTATACACGTTATTAGCAAAAGCGGATCATAGAATGGCTGTCACAGCATGACACAACGCGGTGATCTTTATGCAGACATTTACTAATGTCATCTTCATTAGTAGCATTATACTGTACATTGTATACTGTAGGCCTATAGTATTATGCAGAATTGCTATTCTGTTACTGCGTTCTGTGTACGTTCTTGAGGTTTACAGAAAAAGAAACAGAGGGGTTACATACCCACGCCGATTGGTGAATGCTAGATTGCGTACAGTGCCATGAAACACGATTGGAATGTGTGTGCAGTCCACGATTCCAATCACGCGCATGTCTGCTTTCATGTAGAATGCAGCTGAGATGTCTCTCTGCTCCTCCTCATTTGGCATGACGATGTAAGTCAAGTGGAGTGCAGCAAGGGTCCAGGGCACCTTATGTACTATCCGGCAAACTGCGCTCTCGTGAACATTTATGAGATTGCCACCGCAGCGTAAGAAGGACCCTGTTGCAAAATAGCGTAGCGCAAGCAGTACTTTGTGCACTACAGACACTGGTATATTTCCTCTCCCCCTGGACCTCAGCTGACCTCTCAACATGGAGATAAGCCGCCTCAATGCTCGTTTAGACAGGCGGTAGCGTTGCCGGAATTGCTCCTCACTGTACCTCCGAAAGGGGTCATGAAGTAGCCTATATCTCCTACTAATGATTCGCGCAGCCTGCACTCTATGCACCATCAGCACACTGTTATTTAGGACATCCACGGTAGCTACAGAGGGTAGGCAATCCATTGAATACATTGGGATGGCAGGTATGCCATCCCGCCAAGTTATGCCTTGGCGGGGGCATGCCCCATGCCTATACAGCACCGAGAGTTTGGCACTTTTCAGGGTTCCCCAAAAAAATAACCACAACAGCCACAGACACTCCGCCCTTAAAAACATTAAATTCTGTACATTCTGACCCCATTTCAACAGACAGATTTCATAAACAACTTCACATGTCCACACAATAAAGCCCCAAACTAAGCGGATTTTGCGTTTTCTCCTTCTTCTTCTCTTTCTTATTCTTCTTCTCATTCTTATTTTTCCTGCCGCCTATCCCACTAAAAAAATGTCTCCCCATTGGACATTTTACCGACACCAGCCAAATCTTCACCTACACGACCCAATCAAAAACTTGCATACACACACAAAATACCAATACCTTTTTACTCTGAAACATTTACAGTTTCAACAGCTAGTCTGCCTGTGGCCTAGTGGGCAAGGTTACACTCTTGGGAACATAGGGTCCTAGGTTCAAGCCCAGCTAGGAACACGTTTCTTTAACCTGCTTTTACCCTCACTAATAATTGTCTACTACTTCTCAATTATTGCTTTTGCACCATATCTACCCGCCGTTCACCGAACGTATACACTGCATTATGACGTACCGTCTGCACGTTCAGTTATTAACCGGCTACAATATTGCAAACCCATATGGATTCAACGGTAGCTCTTCTGTGCGTACTGGCCTGTGTCCTTCTTTAAAAATCACGGACAGGTTTGCTAATTATATTTCACGCATTGCATAGCTATTTCATGGTGCTGCACTAACAAAGTCACAGACTGGTAAACCTCCGGTTGAAGGATTGAATCCCGCCTCGCCCTCAGGCAGATAATTTCCTCTTTTACACTAATGTTTTCTTACGCTTATATTTGCTTTACCAAAACTCACTCACGGCCACCCATATGCATTTCATGACGGCAAATGTATTCCTTTTATTACAAAGTTACACCAGTTCACCACTGTGCCATTTCTACTAACTATATTTCTTCACTTGGCTACCGTACAAAACCTTCTTATCAGCAAACGCCACGTTTTTACATTCATGTTACCTCGCCCTGTTCTCTATCTAGCCACATACAAACAATTACTACGTATGTACGTTCTGCAACTCCCCATTAAAACATTACATTTAAATTCATGACTCACTCATAATTATAACTACTAGTACTGAACATGACAAAAGCACATCAGTGCAATAGATTTCACACATTACTTAACCCTCCACTTTAACGACTAATGCTTTATACCGACTGTTATATATACCGTTCGATAAGGAAACTAAGCTCACTCATGGTCACTTCATTCACTTTGCACTATAGTCTGTGATCATGTCAACCTTCACCTACATGCCCATTCTGCTAAAAACACATTGTTTCAACTACGCAATTTCATCATTTCTCCTAATTTCTCTCACACTGTTGTTATTTTCTCATATGCAAAGCCTGCTGGGACATATGCGTCTGCTCCTATTCTCCACTATCAAGTTTTCCGGTTCTAGCTTAGCAAAACAGCGAAGAGGATTCCTACCTGCAGATAAGCCTATCAAAATGCCTTACAAACACTAAAAGTGCATCTCCACGAAATAACAGACAACGGACCAGGACAGAAGGGTACACAAGTTGCGACCTTGGGAGCTCTAATTCTACGGGCTTGCTGATTCTTTTGTCAATCAAAGCTCGTTGGATGGCTGTCAAATCCGTGAGTACATACACTGGCCATATTTCACCTGCGTTTCTGATGCGTTTACACTTACGCCACCGCACCCTTTGTCACAGCCACTGTTTTACATATATAGCAAACCAAAACTGCTAAACAGTACACGCTCATCAGACTGTACAAATTCACACAAGGCTAGCCATAATCCACAACCATTTCTTAGAGGGTCACTTCGCGTTTCTCACTCTCATAATAGAACGCTTTGCAAAAAGAAATGATATCTCATAAAAAACACGTTTTCAACGTACAAAAATGCCAAGTTACTCATACATACAAGACATACACTGTCTATAACTTATTCATTCAAACTGCCAAAATCCAGGCCTGCCATTAAAAGTATTGATATCAAAATGACGCCAAGTTACTGTACTACAAACAATATAGGCTATCTTGCCTCACCGAAATTAAATAAGATGTATTCCAAAGCAATGCTACCCAATATTTCCTCAATTCTTTCAAGTCACTTCGCCCTGTGTTTTGTAATCTTACCATTTTACAATGTCATGCATTGATGTCATGTGTCAGATCAAAGTGTCAAATATTTCGAATTGCCTCATGGAACACATTGAAATTCATGTAGAAAACTGCTGGTGAGTAACTACAGGAAGCATATTTCCCCAGAAAACATATGTTTATACTTGCTTCTGAACTGAATTTGAGTAAATGTACAAGTTATTGTATATTTGCTACGTACAATAAATACTGCATGTAAAATACATATTGTACATACATACATAGGTAACTTCTTTATCCCCATGGGGACATTTCCCTCGCAGCATGTTACATTCACATTTACGAACAGACATTTATCCCAAGACACATACAATCATTCACGCAACAGAAAGGCTGGGCAGCGAAATACATACATACCAATACAAATGGGACATATAGACGCCTATTCAATCAATCTTGACTGTGAGAAAGCCATCCACACATATGTTTGGCCTGTCCATGTACTGCATGCTTTTACACACAGGGCCAAGTGACTTGAAAGAATTGAGAAAATATTGGGTAGCACTGCTTTGGAATGGACTGCATTTATATAGCGCTTTTATCCAAAGCGCTTTACAATTGATGCCTCTTATTCACCCATTCACGCACACACAAGGCTGCCATGCAAGGTAGCAAACAGCTCGTTGGGAGCAATTAGGGGTTTTCTTTTTTTCTTTTTAAATTCCTTACAATTCCCCCCCAATTTTAGTAGCCAGTTATACCCCCTATACCCCCCCCCCCCCCATTTACAAGGGAGGCTTGCCCCTGACAGATTAGAATCGAAACTGGTATTCAAACAAAAGTTCAAGCCAAGGACCATTTCTAAATTAATCTTCACCCACTATGGTTAATGGTACTTGACCTTCTGACACTTTGAAAAAAATAAAATAAAAACTCTAGAACAACTTCTCTACAGATGATATATGAATGGAGTCACTTTGTGAAATTATATATTTCTTTATTATACACAAGAAAAAAAGAAATTACATTAGTTGTTGCTGGAGCTTGTGTTTGTGCCTGTGCCTGTGGGAGGAACACCTCCATAGTGCTGCAGTTTCGCCCTATAATATTTCATTTTGGCTGTGTAGGCCCTTCCCTTTTCCCGTAGGGCTCTCCTCCGGTCCTGGTGTAGCTCCTCTTCCCGGAGCTCTTGGGCCCTGATCATTTCGAGCTTCAGTCTGTGCTCCTCCCGGCTCATTTGGAGCATTTCCCTTTCAAAGCGATGCAGCACACTCTGGCGGGCAACTCGGACAAGCCTTTCAGGAGCAGGTTGCCCTCCCTCGCTTTTCAAGTGTCACCAGCTGGTCACCACTGCATCCCCCTATTCCTGGGTAGGGTGCCAGGGGATTGTGGAGAGCTTGACTGTATGCTGCAGGGTGATTTGAGAGCATCAGTTTGAGCACTGGGTGTGTGGTGGGGAGTGTGTCTAGGTGGCTGGGGGGCACTTATGGTGCTGGTTGTTTGGGGTGATGCATGTCTAGGTGGCTGGGGAGGTGGCTGGGCAGCAGTAGTTTGGGTGCTGGGTGTTAGGTGTGGTGTATGTATAGGTATATATCTTTTTCGTAAAGGAAGACACGGAGGCCATGGAGGTGGGCATGGTGGGAGAGCTCCTGGGGTTGCAGCTGGTGACAATGGATGTTTCCCTGGAGGCAGAGAGGTGGTGCTCCTCCCACTAGAGGCAGGCTGTGATGAGGCTCCTGTTGTAGTAAGCATTAGTAGTTAAAATAAAATAAAAAGTTATTTCAAATAGACAATTTTGTATTATATATATATATATATATATATATATATATATAAGATAGGACAGTGAGTAATGATAATACCTGATTGGTCAGCCAGAGGAAGGCTATCACTGTCCAATGTACCGTCTATAGCATTGGAGAGATTCGGTAGGAGCAGTGATATTTCTTGGTTGATTAGGTCAAGTGCATTGCCTGCAGTGCACTCAGAGACGCTTTACGCGCATCCATTTTCATGCACTTCCATAAATTTTTCTAATTGTCGCTGCTGCTCGGCCGCCTGCCAGTAAAGGCTGCTTCATACTTTCCGCGTTCCTCGTCCGCGGACAGCTGCGGACCAGTACCGGTCGCGCGGACGCGCACCCGGTTCCATTCATACTACAATTGAGGGTCCGCGTCAGTCTGGCGTTCCACGCACGCGCAGTTCCCGATCTACACTCCATTTCCAGTTCCACAGAGTGAATGCAAGTGAATGCGATGATAAGAAAATTGTTGGTTACGCTGACCTATAAAATGCTATTCCGAAAGCAAAATTAGACATGCTATACATCATTAGAAAGCTTATACTCTCACCTACTGAATAAACAAATTGTCAATCAAGCCAGACTGTACTAAAAGGGTGACAACGCCGTAAACAACAGGTGTGGTATTACGCACAGTTATTTTGAAGGTACCCAGGCATCACAAATGCGCGTGTATTTCACAAACGGATTGTCCAAGACAATAAATTACCACTCAGTCTCAAAAGGGACATCTCTATGCGTAAAACCAATGGGAAGGTTGTATATTTATTCAATATTTAGTCCCAGATATTGACTGTAGAATGGCATGGTATAATTTTATTTTAAATTTGTCTCGTTTATTTCGTTATTCAGTGAGCAGCGTTTTCACTGCTGTATTGGCATATCTTAGGGCTATTGTCGGGTTTATCTTGTAGCTATGACGGAATACGATTTTTGAGTGGTGAAAGAATATTTTTATGAATGCTCAGATAGACAATATAAATGTGGGTAACGGCGAATCTCCTTGCACAACTCTCTTCAAAACAAGCATCCATTAAATTTTATCTGGAGCATGTGCAGTCGGCGCACTTGCTATGCGTATAGTCCGCGCGGTCACAAATTTTGGGTTGTGCGCGGACGTCTGCATAGGGGTCCGCGCGGAGCCTCCAGACATGGGCAGATGACGACATTTACGTCACGAGGACCAAAGCAGACCCTCACGGACATGCGGACGCGGAAAGTATGAAGCAGCCTTAAATCTGGCGTTTAATCCGTTCGTGACATTCATCCATGCATCTTTTCGCCAGAGGACGGTGGCAGTGTCTTTTTGTGCATCCTCGACATCGTTTACAAATTCTCTGATGCATTGGATCAGATACAACTTGTGTTCATGGGTAAAGTTTGCGACTCTGGACATCTTCACCTCAGGCCACTTCACTTCACCGAGTTTATTTTATAGGTGTGTCGGTTAATTAGGCTAGTTAGTCTTGTGGGAATTTAATAATTTCCACCCGAAACTATTAGCCCAATTGCACGCACACAAACAAAAAACAGTGGAAATGTCTTTGATTTATTGATTGACTTTATTTTATTTCTTTTTTTCAAACAGACGCAAACCACAGGCTACACTTACTTAACAAAACAAAAAAAAATGAGAATGACAATAAAGTCGTAGCCTACTTTCCGTTGTGGTCTAACATTATGTAAAATATTTTACTGATTGCCCTAACTACAAAAAGATTGTGATTATCAAACACTTGTGCATTTATTGTGTATTTATTGAAGAAAAAATCTTACATTTGCTGGCAGATGCGATGTTAATTGCATTAAAAGTATATAATATTACTAATATAATATTGATATTTGCGAGGATCTAAAGTGCAAAGAATCAGAAATTATTACTATGTGGCATTCCTTTAAATTGCCTGTTAAATTGTCAGTTCTGGGTAGATCTTACGTTAACCAAATCATATTTCCGGTTTCCAGACAGTTTAGGGTTTCCAGACAGTTTAGCAGTGAATCAGCTGAACTCATGCTTGTTTTTACAGAGCAATCACGTTTAACTTAACGCACAGCTGCGGGTTAAACTCGCGAAACTACCGGTTTAAGTGGAACCACTCTAAAGCGCAGCTGAGCTAGCCCAATGCTAACTGACAGTGCAAATGCACCATCGGGTTCCTGCAGCTTTGCTGCTTGGACACCTAAAAATGATTCATTCATTTAAACAGCACTCTGCTGTTGCGCCTGTGACAGGCAATGTCGTAACAACCAAAGTAGCTAGCACACTTCATCAAAGGATATCATTCGCTAATAAGTATTTTTGCAAATTAGGAGACTGAGGTGTATGTTGACGATTGCTGTTTTAAAACTTGGCACTGTAACAAATGGTCTCTGGCCACTTTGTTGGAATTCAGTGAGTCTCTGTGCTGCCCCACCTGTATGGCGATACCACAGAAGTCAGCCACTTTTTGACACGTTTGAGTTGAACGTCTGTGTTTCACTTTTTTAAAAAGCCATCCAACTCTGGCAACAAGGTTACCTTTCTCTCCTGGTCCTTTTTCTATTCTACCATCAATTTTTGTCTTTATAAATCATTTAGATACGCTAGTTATAGCAAGGACTCCTCTTTTCTCTTTTCCTCAGATAGCTAGCTGACCTTAAAGATTCTGACCTTACCTTACAAAACTGACCTTAAAAATGTCATATTCCTTGTGTTTCTCATGTTTTCTGTTAGCCTCACGTATCTTGTCTTTTTCGTGTGATCTTTGTTCTTTGTTGCAGCGTAGGCGGACCCTCGCCCCAGCTCTCAGATCAAGGCTGATCTGACTCACCTGTGCTCTTCTCATTCCGCACGCTGCCTCACCAGCATTTAGTCTCAGCTCATCCACAGATCTTCGCCAGATCATTGTTTTCAGCTCATCTGATACGTTATGTCGGGTTTCCCTAATTTTGCTGTTTAAACTTGCGTTTTCTCGTTTCTACAGATCCGCGCATTCACCTGCTTCCCCTACTTTGCCAGTCGGTCCTGTTCCTGTCGTGTTGCATGTCTGTCACCTGTCCTGTTCGTAGTCCAGTCTTCTTGGTTGTTCTGGGTCTTGTCTTTGTCCTGTCATCACTTCTCCTATTTTAGTTGCCGGATCTAGCTCGCCCTTCGCCGGCCTCCCAGTCCAGCCCGGTCCAGCCCGGTCCAGCCCGGTCCAGTCCAGTCACGTCCTCGTCCTGCTAGTCCGGTGACAGCTCCCCGTCTTGCCCGGCTCAGTTGCGGACCCAGCTACTTCCCTGCGCCTCGGCCCCGCCTCCCCGGCCCCTGCTTCGCCCTCGCCAAGCCTCGTCATAATTGTACAACCCGCTAATAAACCTGTTTGATTCATCTGACCTCTGTGTTCGAGTTCTGCACTTGGGTCCTTCAGAGTCACGTTCGTAACAAAAAACCCATAGCTAATAGTTACGACAAATAGACAACTGACATTGGACAAAAGCATATGCAGACATATTTCCCATCAATCTTAGCATTTCAGAAACACTAATCTGACACTAATGCCAAAGAAATTACCACAAATTAGTTCATTTAATAGTTAAAACAATACGTTTTCGGTAGAATGTTCATTATGGGCTGACATGATCACAGACTATTGTACAAAGAAAGCATATTGACCATGATCGAGAAGAGTTCTGTTATTGGACAATATATAAAACAGATGGCGCTACTAAAAGGAAATGGATTTCTCCAATGCAAGGGCCCATGCATAAACATATTTTTTTCATTTAGGGCTAAGTATTCGCAAGGTTTGGGGGATAGAGGAAAAATTTGGGGGGGCAATGGGGTCCAAGCATTGTTCCATTATCTTTATTATTATTAGTATTATTCCTTATCTTTCCTATATTTAGGGGTCCAAGCAGCGAAGCTGGTGGAACCCTATTGTATCTGTTAGGATTATTATTCTTATTTTTTTCCGCTAAAAGTGTCTGAGGCTCAGCAACCATACGTCCTGGAGCAACCAAATTTAGCAGGTGGGTTCCTATGGCCCCCCACTACTCAGGCACTAAAAATCACGTATGTCAGCCAGATGGTGGCGCTATAACAAAGGGTAACGCGTAAAAGCCCATAACTCCCACACCATGAGTTAGATCAACACAAAACTTCATCGACCTATGCATCTCAACGTGCTCTACAACTTTGCCATTGGCCCCACCTATGTCCGCCATATTGTTTGCCCTCCATTTAGACTTTTTAGTTGGGGCGTGGCAGTTTTCTCCGCTAAAATGTCTGAGGCTCAGCAACCATAAGTCCTAGAGCAACCAAATTTAGCAGGTGGGTTCCTATGGCCCCCCACTACTCAGGCACTAAAAATCACCTATGTCGGCCAGATTGTGGCGCTATAACAAAGGATCATACTTTAAAAGGTCATACCTCCCACACCGTAAGTCAGATCAACGCAAAACTTCGTCGACTGATGCATCTCAACATGCTCTACAACTTTGCCATTGGCTCCACCTATGTCCGCCATATGGTTTGCCCTCCATTTAGACTTTTTAGTTGGGGCGTGGCAGTTTTCTCCGCTAAAATGTCTGAGGCTCAGCAACCATAAGTCCTAGAGCAACCAAATTTAGCAGGTGGGTTCCTATGGCCCCCCACTACTCAGGCACTAAAAATCACCTATGTCGGCCAGATTGTGGCGCTATAACAAAGGATCATACTTTAAAAGGTCATAACTCCCACACCGTTGGGAGCACCTATGTCCGCCATATGGTTTGCACACCATTTGGACTTTTTCATTAGGTGGGGTGCGGAAAAGCTGGAGCTCCAAATCTAAACGGTTACGACATCGAGTAAACTTCTTTACGGCAAGCGACAACCATGGCGACGCAAGTAATCCGACACCGTAGGTCTAGTTTTTATCAGTGAAAGGACGGTCTGACAGTGCCACCTAAAGTGCATGCTAGGATAGGCTACCAAAAGTTTTTCAGTAAAAGCTTTCTGAGAGGATGAATATTTACTTTTCTTTGGCATGGATCCATTTGAAGACAGTATCGGGTGAGTTTGTTAAGTCTTTAAATCTGTCATTATGGTGAGAAAAAGCTTTTTATTGGTAGGTTTTGAGTTTCTGTGCAAACGCGCGAAAACACGCTGGTATAATAAAACAATGACGGTAATACATATATAGTCCGCTTCGTTCCGTTGCTACCATAACATAACAGACTATCTTGTGTCTACAGCTGCAGTTTCTCGCTGCAATTTCTAACATTGAATATTCACAAAATACGCAATTTATGCTGTACTCTGCCAGTGTCTAAATAAATAATACGCTGCGGTAAAGCTTCGAGAGGATGAATCATTACTTTTCTTTGACATGGATCCATTTGAAGACAATAACGGGTGAGTTCGTTTACTCTTTAAATCCGTCATTATGCTGAGAGAAATCGTATTCTCAATTTAATCTCTAAATTAACTGTAAGGTTAGGGTTGTAACTAGTTAGCTGTTTCGTAGGTGACTTAGTTAATGCACTCGTCTTAACTATTGCTTGTACTTTCGCATGGACTGCGTTGTTGCTGTACTTGTTTGTGTTAGTGTTAATCAGTTTAACTTACAGGGTCCAAGTTGGACTATGCGGTTGTTCCCTGCACTTGGAACGGTAGGCTACTGCCCTCTAGGGTTTTCGACACACTTGTTCCTGATTATACATTTTGCTGTACGTCGCTCTAGATAAGAGCGTCTGCTAAATGCCTGTAATGTAATGTAATGCAATATTCCGTAGCAACAAGATAAACCCGACATTAGCCCTAAAATATGCCAATACAGCAGTGACAACGCTGCTCACTGAATAACGACATAAACGAGACAATTCTTCTTTAATTATACCATGTAATTCTACAGTCAATATCTGGGACTAAACATTGAATAAATATACAATCTTACCATTGGTTTTACGCGTAGAGATGTCCCTTTTGCGACTGAGTGGTCATATATTGTCTTGGACAATCCGTTTGTGATTCCTGTTGCTTACGGTGTTGTCGCCGTTTTTCGTACAATTTGGCTTCATTGACAGTTCATTTATTCAGTAGGTGAGAGTATAAGCTTTCTAACGATGTATAACATGTATGATTTTGCATTTGGAATAGCGTTTTATAGTTCAGTGCAACGGAATATTTTCTTATCGCATTCACTTGCGCATTCACTGTGGCGTAGCATAAAAGACGATTCACCTAACTAAACGTTGTCAACGATTTTCATAATTTCTTGTAGAGTACTATTATTATTGAGGACTTCAGGGCTTAGCTAAGCCATTTCTTTGCTGATAGACCTATCTGACATCGTTTTCTGACACAAAACAGAAGCGGATAGGACTTTGTCATTGATTTTCTGTCTCTATATTAGGCTACTAAACACAGATAAAATGTCATGTTGCTATGTAAGTATTACTGCTCAAAATATTTCGGTTATATACGTTCTTTTCGTTATATACGTTCTTTTTGAAATTGGGTGTCTTTAAATAGGTTAGTGGTATTATATAATGTGGATTTTTCACACTGCAATGTAAGCGTTAGTGTAATAGTTTTTGTGACACATGGAACAGTGATGACGAGAGTGTTGGAACATTGCTAAAATGTGGTGGACGGTTGAAAATTATTTTCGTCCCATCTCCATCCATCATTAGGCTATGCTGAGAAATAGCTAAACCATTTTTATTGATAGTAATTGAGTTTCTGTGCAAACGCGCGAAAACACGCTGGTATAATAAAACAATGACGGTAAATATAGCCTATATATGTAGTCCGCCTCATTCCGTTGTTACCATAATATAACAAACTTTCTTGTGGCTACAGCTGCAGTTTCTCGCTGCAGTTACAAACGCAAATGCTGTAGTCTGCCAATGTCTAAATAAATAATAAGGTATTCTTCGCGCAGCACGCATGCTAGCAGGAATGTCCAGTTGATTTTTCGTTTCGTTTTTTTTTAATGTTGTATTTATTAGGCTATATGAAATATGTATTATTATCCTATCTGTCTCTGAGGCGCTCTGAAATGTGCATTCTCTGCTAAGCTGAGCAATGGATTGGTATATGTGTCTGACGTAGTGTTGCACAGTACACCGACACTTCAGCACTTTTTCGGTACTTAAAAAAAAAAAAAAAAAGAAGGTTCGGTATTAGAATTTTCCGACGTTCGGTAGTTTTGCGTCAAATGTAAAAGCCAGGGACATGTGTCTCCCGCATTACCGATTGAGAGGATGAAAAGTTATGATTTGTCAATCTTCGCTAGATGGCAGTAGCAACTAAGGTTGGCAAGTGAGGTGACCTGCGCTTGTGCATTTTTTCGTGGTTGATACAGCGCAAGCTTAGACTCAGTTCACTTCAGTAGCAATAGCTGTTCTAATTTGTAAATATTTTATTATAGGAAGATGCTGTATTGTTATTGAAATGTGCTGTTTTTAGATATAAGACCTGTTTACAGATAATTTACTTTACAATTGTTTAATTTTTGAAATATATTTAATATAGTTTTCTATGGTTTAGTGCTGTAACACTATAGTCATATGCTTATTGATATGTTGAACAGGCTTCAACTTAAAGGTTGTTAATAAACCGGGTTTTTAATAAACCGTGAATTCGAAAATGAGGTCATCCCTTGTGGACACTATGTTTCTGATCTATTAAGGTAATTTCAGTATCGTTAGGTACCGAGTATTGAATCAGTATCGTTTCAGTATCAATTATTGTGATACTACACCTGGTATCGGGATCAAAGTCAAACTTTTGGTATCGTGACAACACTAGTGTGACACCTTTTTTAGTTGCGGCGCAGAAACACTGCAGCTGTGCATACACGCCGGACCATCTAAGTGTTACGACATGCCATCTAAGTGTTACGACATAGTAAAGGCCTTTACGGGAAGTGGCCAGGACACATCCATGGCGACGTAACTAAGTCATCCGACAGCGTCTCTTAGCACAAAATTGGCCATAAGTCATCAATATTTTATACGATCATCATGATATTCAGTAGATATGTTGGGTGAAGGCATATGATCATGAGGACAGAGCCATTTTAAAATCGTTCCATAGGGGGCGCGATGGTGCCAATGCTTGGACCCCTCCCAACGCCGCTTGCGGCTTTAATGGCTGTTAAATTTTGTATCTAAAAGGACAAGTTGGTTTCTCAAACAATAAGGCTGCCATCAGCCAATCACTTGCCAGCGGCCCTTATACTCACTTGGGTATTATCAATAATCATGAAACTTTGCACAATAATTCAGGATGTGTTCTGAAGCTATCTGAAATGTTGATAGTTCAAAAATATGGCCACAGTTTATCGATTTTGAACAAAATCCAGAAGTGGGTGGAAACCTGGCAAATAAAATTCAATATAGCTAAATGTAAAGTTCTGCATGTGGGAAAAAAAATAGGCAGGATTACTTTTTGAGAGGAACAAAACTATGATGTGCTCAATTTGAAAATTACTATGGGGTTATGATTGATCAAAGCCTTTCAGGTTCTAGGCACTGTGCTGAAGCAGCAAAAGACAGAATGCTGTATAGCCAAATGTATAGAGTATAAGTCCAAGGAAGTTATACTTATCCTATACAATATATTTTTTAGACCACACTTGAAATATTGCGTGCAGTTCTGGGGAAGAACTACAAGAAAGATATACAGGCTCTGGAAAAGGTTTAAAAAAGTAACCAAATTGATTCCTGGTATGAAATTACTTTTTGTCCATTATAAATGATATAATTGCGGCCCTTTAAGATGGTTTAAAATAAAACATTGGTATCACTTTGAAAAATAAGTAAATAGTAAACGTGCATCCCCCACCAATGATGCAATGTCATCACCTCCAAGTTCATTTGAGGGGGGAACAATTACTTGATGTCTAACTGGTAGTATGAATACACTTGATACAGGCTAACTTAAATTTGAGCATTCTTTGCTGATGTGTTGTTTTTATACTTTTTTGATTCGCAAATGGGCCAGAAATATTTTTAAACCATTCTTGGCAAAAAAAAAAAAAAAAAAAAAAAAAAAACTACGCCGGGGGAGAAAAAACCGGCTATCCTGTAACAATTTGTAGCATATTAGGCATATTAGCTAAGGTGATTTAAGGCAACTTAAATAATCTTTAACATGATCCGACGTTGGTTAATGCCCAATACCAACATTTTGAATTAAAAACTGCACGCCTTCAGAATCCTGACATTTACACTCCAGTTGCTGATCAGCGCAGCAAAGTTCTGTAAAGGAAAGTTCATTATAATCTGATCAATTTCTGAGCACAAAATTCACAGGTTTACATAAGTGTATTAAATAATTAAAATGTACTCTTAGACATAACTACTACAAATTATGGAATTCACTGTATATTGACAATTCCACTGCTACGCTGGTTCAATCTGCCATTAATTTAAGAGAAGTGAGAAGCCTGCGGTAATCGAAAGACCAATGGGATGCATCGGATGTGTGATGAACTGTTCTAGGACATAACGGGTGGCAAACACATAATACTACAGTGTGAGGAACGAACGAACAAAGTGACAGAGATCGATCCATAGCACCTCCCATGTAATCTTTTGTTGCATGGGGATGGGACAAGATGTTACTATTATAATCACTCATTTTATCTGGCACATATCAGCATACAGTAAATTTGAATGAGTATATTCCATGCCATTTCCAATCCATACCAACCGCTAGGGCTGTCAGTCATTGGTACTGCGCTGTGCATTACTAGCAGAGGCAGTTTTTTCTTACAAGCAATGCAAATATAACAATATCAGAAATATGACACAATGTAAATAACTGAAATGCTACTTGCAGTAATGCGTACGTACATGTTAGTACATATCCTAGCTGGACTTCACGAAACCTGTTCTTCTGACCCACACCGAAGATAATTTGCTTTGGACTTACAGTGCAATGGCTTAAAATGCGGGGGGGGGGGGGGATATGCATAGCACATGTAAATACTTACCCCTGCTTTTTATTTTCTTGCTTATTTCTCAGACGGATTGTTCAAAACAATAAATGAACACAAAATTTTAAAGAGACATCTTTACATACAAAACCAATGGTAAGATTGTATATTTATTCCATATTTAGCAGCAGGTACTGATAGTAGAATTACATGTTATAATTCCCCAGGTGGACACTATTGTTCAATGTGCCATGCTTGGGGGGTATAGCTGCAGAAGAGACTGCAGGTAGGGGGTGCTTGTTAAACAGATGACTATGCGACAATGGTGGCACTTTAGCATCATTGTAGAGTATCTAATCTACTAATAAACCTAAAACACAGTTTGTTGTTTCCACTCATAGTTTGGTGGCAGGAACAATTCAGTCTCATTCAACAATATCTTCCTAAGTTTTTTCTTAAATTTGTTCTTGAGAAAGGTACAAAGAAAAGTCAACGTCAGATTCATGACATGTTCTTAAACCGCAGAATTGTTCACAACAGTGTTCTTATAATGATGAATCCCATTGTCCTCGCAAACTGAAAGCGCGTGCCAGTTGTTCCTAATTAGCACAGGTAAACGCCCCGCCAATCCCCATAAAAGTGAAACTAGGCGATCTGAGCGTATAGTTTCTATGTAAATTAGGTCTAAAGGATTCAGCCTTGTTGTTTGCTACCTAAACTTCATAGCACAATCATTGCCGTTATCATGATTGTAGCATGAAGTGTCTATTTTCAAAATCGATTTAAACCATTCACAAATGACCTGGGACTTCGAAGTTATAAGGCGGGATGTATCAAGTCTCTAGTGAAAATATTGCCCTGCCTATCAGTCAGAATTCTGAGAGAACTAACTGCCATATATGAGCGCGTAAAATCAACCAAAAAAATATAGTTTGCCAAGTTGCACCGTGGGTCTGGACGGTTTCGTGCTTGTTTAACCACACCCTGCAGGTCTAAGAGCAGAGGTCAGCACAGTAAAATAAACTGTTATTGTAGAGAGCAGTGCCTGCTCACATACGTGTGAGTGTATAGTCAGGTCCATAAGTATTTGGACAGTGACACAATTTTCATTATCTTGGCTCTGTACGCCACCACAATGGATTTGAAATGAAACAATTAAGATATATTAAAGCTGAAAGTGTACACTTAAGTCACAAGGGATTTGTCAAAAATATTGTATGAACAATGTAGGAATTACAACCATTTTTATACATAGCCCCCCCCCAGTTTTAGGGGCTCAAAAGTAATTGGACAAACTAACATAATCATAAATTAAATTGTCATTTTTAATACTTGGTTGCAAATCCTTTGCAGTCAATGACTGCCTTAAGTCTTGAACCCATACTCATCACCAGACGCTAGGTTTCTTCCCTGGTGATGCTCTGCCAGGCCTCCACTGCAGCTGTCTTCAGTTCCTACTTGTTCTTGGGGCGTTTTGCCTTCAGCACGTGAAATGCATGCTCAATTGGATTCAGGTCAGGTGATTGACTTGGCCATTGCAGAACATTCCACTTCTTTGCCTTAAAAAAGTCTTGGGTTGCTTTCGCAGTATGCTTTGGGTCATTGTCCATCTGCACTGTGAAGCGCCGTCCAATGTGTTTTTAAGCATTTGGCTGAATCAAAGCAGATAATATAGCCTTATACACTTCAGAATTCATCCTGTTGCTTTTGTCAGCAGTCGCATCATCAATAAATACAAGGAAACCAGTTCCAGTGGCAACCATACATGTCCACGCCATAACACTACCTCTACCATGCTTCACAGAAGAGGTGGTATGCTTTGGATAATGAGCAGTTCCTTCCCTTCTCCATACTCTTCTCTTCCCATCATTCTGGAACAAGTTGACCTTTGTCTCATCTGTCCATAGGATGTTGTTCCAGAACTGTACAGGCTTTTTTAGATGTTTTTTGGCAAACTCTAATCTGGTCTTCCTGTTTTGAGGCTTACCAGTGGTTTACATCTTGTGGTAAACCCTCTGTATTTACTCTGGTGAAGTCTTCTCTTGATTGTTGACTTTGACACAGATACACCTACCTCCTGGAGGGTTTCTTGATCTGGCCAACTGTTGTGAAGGGAAAGTATTTACCAGGGAAAGTATTCTTCTGTCATCACCGGAAGACCACAGTTGTTTTCCGTGGTCTTCCGGGCCTTTTGGTATTCCTGAGCTCACCAGTGCGTTCTTTCTTTTTAAGAATGTACCAAATAGTTGATTTGGCCACACCTAATGCTTTTGCTATCTCTCTGATGGGTTTTTTTTTTTTTTTCTTTCAGCCTAATGATGGCTTGCTTCACCGACAGTGACAGCTCTTTGGACTTCGTATTGAGAGTTAACAGCAACAGATTCCAAATGCAAATGCTACGCTTGAAATCAATTCTAGACCTTTTATCTGCTTACTTGTAAATGAAATAATAAGGGAATAACACACACCTGGCCATGGAACAGCTGAGCAACCAATTGTCCAATTACCTTTGGTCCCTTAAAAAAGGGGGGGGACCATATATAAAAAGTGCTGTAATTCCTACACCGTTTACCCGATTTGGATGTAAATACCTTCAAATTAAAGCTGAAGGTCTGCACTTTGAGCTCATATTCATTATTTAATTTCAACTCCAATATGCTGTGGTAGACAGCTAAAATAACAATAACTTTGTCAATGTCCAAATATTTATGGACCTGACTGTATGTGTCTGAGTGTGAGAGCAAAAGACAACTGTTGGAGCAAGACATGAGTTCCCTCACTTCACATTTCCCTTGACATTCCCTTGAATTTTCTTTGTAAGCTTTGATGACTAATAAAATGGGTGCTAGAAGGCTCTGCCTCATTTCATACAGCCACTTAAATTATAGGGCATATGCAGACAGACAGCTGAGTACAATAAGTAAATCAGAGTGCACAGAAAGGTAAAACCAAGTGGTCTTATTGTTTCCAAGTGACTTTAGTGTGTGTGATAAGTAACCATTATGAACACCCTTTGTGCATCCAAAAGGTTAAATAAAGAATATTTCTTTTGTGGGGTTTCAGAGGGTATCCCCCTCAATAGAATTAGCTTCAGTAAGTTTAATATAGCTGGAAAAAAAAGATATGCACAATATTCTAATTTGGAGAGGTTTGGCACTATTTGGAGACATTTAGGCCCAACTTTGAGAAAATACACGTCAGATTTTACAGCTTTGTTAAATCCACTCCAGGCTTCTATCCTGGTGTTATATCCATCCTGGGGTACAATTGGGGAAAGAAATCTGGTTTTGTACAGTATCAGAAATACACGTAATCACTACAGAATAAAGAAAATACTATTTTTTTTGGATTTCTTTGTAGTTTTTCAGAATAAATATGTCTTGTATGTATACAAAATATATGGGGGCGACATAGCTCAGGAGGTAAGAGCGGTTGTCTGGCAGTCGGAGGGTCGCTGGTTCGATCCCCCGCCCTGAGCGTGTCAAAGTGTCCCTGAGCAACACACCTACCCCTAATTGCTCCCAACGAGCTGATTGGTACCTTGCATGGCAGCCTTTCACCGTTGGTGTGTGTGTGAGTGTGTGTGTGAATGGGTGAATGAGAGGCATCAATTGTAAAGCGCTTTGGATAAAAGCACTATATAAATGCAGTCCATTTACCATCCATTTATACTGAGTGAGACTCCTGTAGGATCAGGGGATTTTGTACATGTACAGATCATTCTGGCTTGATCAACAATTGTTTTATCCAGTAGAGGACAGGATAAGCATTCCAACAACGTAATGTCTAATTAGATGTTTGGAACAGAGATCTAAGTCCGAGCATAACAGTAATTGGTTGCATTATCACAGTATCACACATTCAGCCACAGTGTTAGCAGGAAAAATACACACTCGGTCGGGTGTAATTGTGGTTTCCCTTCTATTTTTGGAAAATATTATTAATCTTGAGAACCACTTTGAATGGCTAAGGCATATCCTCATCTAGCTGATATGGATTTGGGGAGTGAGTCAGAAGAAGAGAGCAAGGGAGGCTACTCTGAGCCCAACAGCATTGATCAACATAATTATTGCTAGCTAGCTACAACACAAACACTGTTTCACATCTGGAGTTTCACTGTTTTTCTGTCCTTCAAAATTATTTGACTCACCTATTGTCATTAGTCATGTAAGATTAATATCACCACCCATTGCACACCACCACTTGTGCACGTTTCAACAATGGGGAGACAGGGACTCAGCGAGTCAGCCATCCCGTCCCTTAGAGATACACTCGGTTCTTGGCCGGGCCCAGCAAAAAGTAACTAGAACGAAGATAGCCAACCACCAACTTCTTTAAACTATGTCCTTCCATTTGCACCAATACTTCATGGCATGGAAATGGGCAGCTGCTGACTTGAAACTGAATGTCCTGTAAGTTGTTGTGCATCTTGAGATCAGTGTTAGCTGCATAATCTTCTCCTCCTGTGGACAGCTTCTCAGTGTGGTTATAATTTGATAGAGACCATTCCATTTTGCTGACAACAGTTGCTGTGCTTTTAAGACAAAATAATTGAAACGCATATCTGAAATTGTAAGAGCCATTACACCTAATTATTTTAATTATTTCCAGCCAGAAAGTGCAGATGACTTCAAATTTACCAGACTTGGATCATTTTTATGGACAAAACCAGCAATTTCCAGCTAATGCTAACTCTGGTATTACAGTCTTTTTTTGTACTTTTATGTCTCAAACGTCTTTTAAGTCTTTTGTGATTTCTGTCCTGTGGTGTAAATATTATTTATAAGATGTGCAAAATAAATTAAATCCATCTGTATGCCATGTACTGTACCAGTAGGATATTGTTTTACTCTTTCATTAAGTTGTTTGTGCTTCTATTTTTCACTTCATCCATAATGTCGTAGCATTATTATATTGTTTTGCACTCACAATCACTGCCCAATTGGTTAAGTGATTTCTGAATGCATATGGAGCGGTCAACAAGATATTCATGTTGACAGCAAAGATATTCACAAGCTTGACCGCTTCACTGGGCAATATATATAGATACTAAATTCAAATGGCATTTGGATATCTCTATAATGTAACATAACATAATGACGAGAACAGGCCATTCAGACCAACAATGCCATTGCCTTTTTCCTGACTAACCTGTACCTTTTTCCTGTTGATCTGATATCAACAGATTCCGGCTCTGCATTGCAAACTCAAATTTTAATTGTGTAATTATCCAACTGAATGGGCAAGAATCAGTTGGGCTCCAGATTTTCCCCTGTTCTTCATCTACCCATCAGTAGATATAGCACTGATGTTTTAAGTCAGACCCTGTTAGCAGTGCACTTCCTGATTTAGCTGCATTCCCACCACAAGTCACGATTCATTATGTACTCAACCATTGCTCCCCCCATGCCCACCTCCTGAAGGTATTCTTTTCAAATTTGAACACCAAATTAACATGTACATAAAGACTCTGAAGATGGACAGCCATGTATCGTGGAGGGGAGGGTGTCATTACCAGCTCTGCCTCGAAGCACTCCTTCTCGTGTTTCTCCTTCTGCAGGTCCTGGGTCAGGGTGGAGATCTGCTGCTCTGCAATCTCCCGCAGACTCTTCTCCTCATCGTAACATGATTTAATATCTGCAGACACGCCAAGATAGTCATTAGAAATACAGCCATATCACCAACAAAGATGCTGTGTCACAAGCCCACCATTACGCTGACTATAGATTTGAAAACCATGTTTACAGGTAGTATATGAGAAACCTGTGACAATCTTACACCTGTTGCAGATGGTCTACAATGATAAAAAATCTCTCTTGAAATCTGATTTCTAGTCACTACATAGTCACTCTATTTTTTTCCCACAAAATTGTGCAGCATTTCCTTAAAACAACATATTTATTTTAATTTCTTGATAAATGCCAGTTGCTCTTCATTATTTGTGCCTGAATTTAAAACATGTAACCGATGTCAGAAAAAAAGCCTATTGCACAAGTATTATTACTATTATTTGAACATACAACGATGCCACTACTCTGGAGTAGTGCTGTAGTAGTGTAATCAACACTTGTATTTGTGTATTTTCCCACCAAAATAAATAAATAAGTTTTTGTTGCATGCTTAACCCCTTTGCTAAGATTCCAAATTTGGGAAATTCTGGCCCATTTAGGTGGTGTTCTATTTCAGGCTTTATAATTCCAGATGTGAGCAGCTTAAATGAAGCAGGAGAGTTGCACTAACTTTGATTAGCTTATATTCATAATATAGGTAGTAATAAAGTGCCACAAATGCAATTAACCTGATGAAAATGGTTTTCCTTTAGTTTGAAATGAAATATTGAGAGATACACTGTATATAAAACAGGTAAAACTATACTATGTCCTGCTCATAAACTCTTTGCCCACAAGTGTTAAAAATCTCAAAGTGATATGCACAACTACTAAAGATCTATGAATAAAAAGTAAAGAGTGCACCTTAGTGTCTCCAAATCTATCCAAAATGTCTTGGGCATTGCTGTAGCATAATCATATAATTCAGTACAAATCAACGGTTTTGACTCATGAAACTCACTTTTGTATCATTTTCAAGTGAGAATTGCTATCTTTTCATCAGTATGGGAGTCCAAGATTCCTAGGGGTCCAAAAATCTCTCCAAAAATGAATAAAATGCTTTTTGCGCATTAAAAAGCATATAAATTTTCCCCTTATGATGATTTAAGATGAAGCACTGATATCCGATATGCCGGTGTGCCTAGATTGCTCAACTCATTAATTGCTCGTGCAACCAAATTAGAAGTCTCAAAGGGAGGGATGTGGAAGAATATGCTGTTTAATCATTGTTTTACATTATATATCCTAACATATACGTGATTAGAAATGTATTATTATAACAGTTTTCATGTATAATGCCTAACTCCCATATTCTTGCCTTCACGTGAGAAGAGAACATGCTCTTTAACAAAGTGTATAAATATCAAGCATGAGATAATGACATGTGCTTATAAATACTCTATGCAATTCTGTAAAGATTCAGGACGGTTCCATGAACAGATGTGCCCCCCTCTCCC
This sequence comes from Anguilla anguilla, assembly GCF_013347855.1. NCBI lineage: Eukaryota > Metazoa > Chordata > Actinopteri > Anguilliformes > Anguillidae > Anguilla > Anguilla anguilla. Next base: position 30,115,917 of record NC_049207.1, read on the forward strand.
ACTTTCTCTTTCTCATGCTGAGAATTAATTGTGCACCGGTGTCTTATCTTAGGCATGCTAGCAGACTGAAATGTCAAGGTTACTGGGAAAGAAAGTATCTTTGTATGAATTATGAGTATCTTTGTATGAAGAGGTAATGTCTGGGAGATGCTTTTGCAGGAGAAGTGTACGTGTGGCATGCAACCAAGTACAGACCCTAAAAGATAAGATTCCCTATAAAAAATGTGTATTTTCTTTGTTATGTTCAGTTCATTGCAGTATGCCGGGGATCCGCTGTTGGTCCGCACATACTGTCTTTGTAAGCCAATGACTCTCACCTGCGTGTGCTGTTGTGGACTCTGGCGAGTCTTTAAATAGAAGGCAGAGCCAGGCACACGGGGTTGCGGGGGTCATATTCTTCTGTTTGCGACCTATGTGCAGCAGACTTTCGGCCATACGGCCCTCGCCAATTGTTCTGGCCACACTGCTTGCGTGGTGTGACCAATTTGGAGTGCCGTGGACCGAACTGGTGTCGCCTCTTCCAGTGCTGGCTGGCACTCAAGCTCAGACCCCGAAGAGGGGTCTTGTCGACAGCAGCAGGGAAGTTTTAATCTGTTTAATTGTGTTCTTTTGTCCCGGGTTTTTACTTGTGTTTGTTTGTGCTCTTAATAAGTGGCAGTGCGGGAGGGAAACAGTATGGGGCAGTCAGTGGTTGGGAAGAGAGTACCTACCGATTATTTCCGACAGTAGGGTGGTACTATAACAAGATGGTAGTGTGCATTCTCACCTAATATTCTCACTTTGCTACGTGTGATTATGATTGCCCTTCTTACAAGCTTAACAGTTTCACTTGGCTGTTTGTAGTGGCTATAGTGGCCACGTCCACGTGTGTAATGTTTTCAACTGTGTGTAGTGACTAAGATTACCATTCTTAAGTTTAACAGTGCACTTGGCTGTGCGTAGCGACTGTAAATTGCTCTGTCCCGTAGCCTGTCCATGTCGCCCGGTGGGGTTTTCCCCCCGTTTTGCCCTTGACCAGCAATAAATAAAGTCTGTTATATTTTTCCATATTCCTTGTGGTGTGTTCTCAACTTCCTATATATCCAGACCTTACCGGTAAAAAGGTGGTGGCAGCCTACAAATTATTTCTGGTCCCTTCTAGTAGGGTTTATTACAATATATAAAATGCACAGCACCAAAATGCTTCCCATATTTTCTAATGCACAAGTGCACAAGTGTTTGAAATACAATTTAAGAACTTGTGCGCAAAGGTAGTTTTTCATGTAGACTACTACTAGATGTGAAAGCGTTTGGTATGTTTAAAAATCGAAGTGTTTTTAATGGGGTGTTGAAGACACGACAGAGGTACTAATAGTTTGTATGTCAGTTGAGAATATGGTTTGCTAAAGTGCAGTTTGCAAGTAACTTTAGCTAGTAACCAATTTTAAAAAGTTGGTACAGTAGAAACGCCACAGTGGTCAGCTGTTGTGACGTTTTAAGAAAATCAATAAATCTGCCGTCATGAAATGCATATGGCTCCCCGTTAGTGACTTTTGCTAAATACCTGCATTTAACATTGTGATATAATTAGGATGTCAATATTACATAAGCAAATAAAGTTAAAAACACCAACTTAGTGAAATGTCCATGAACGGCTTTGCAATAAGTGTGAGGGAGGGGGGAGTGTCGGAGCACCACACACAACTGTACAGGGACTCAAAAAGCTTATCACCGAGGTGATAAGCCACAGAGGCTAGAGGAAACGAGGAAGGGGAAAAATAAAACAGAATGACCGGAGTGAAAACCCAAACTCCCTGTCAAGCCTTAAAAAACGGCCAAACAAAAAACAACCCTGTAAAAACAAGGGCGAGAAACAGAGAAACAAAAACACTGAGCACAGCTCAGGAACGAAAAATAGTTGGGATATAAACCAGGGAAACCCAACGTAACTGAGTCGCAGCTCAGACACAAAACAAAAAGGAAAACTTGGGGGTTGAACACCGAGATACCCAAGAACCTAAGACGCAGCTTAGGTAAATGAAAAGGTAAAGCCCTTTGCCGGCACGAAGGTCTGCCGGCACGAAGCCCAGAAACACAGACCGAAATACAAACCTTCTAAGGGGGAAACACTTCTAGAGAAGCGAGAGAACAGGAGGTTTTTTAAACAGGCTCTGAACTACCTTACCGGCTCAATGAGAGCGTAAGTTGACACTGAAGCAAGGACTGAAGGTCAGACAGAGTCTTAACCCCCTGGGGTCTAAGGGTAAAATGAGGCACACTGGTGATTGTGCGATGCTCTGACATTTGTGTAAATTTCATCAACTTTATATACAGTGATTCCAAAGTGTTTCATATCTTTGTTTTCAGCACAGACTCAGCTACAATAATATGGCAGCAGTAAGTAGGTCATAATCATGTGTGGATTGTAAACTGCTCTAAAAACACACAAACTGTAAACAGTAGTTTTGAACATGCACAGGAATGTTGTAATAAAACACACTAAACAATTGTGACTAAGACTTTTGGTCACTGAAATGTGTTCTTCAGGGTCTTGGGTATCAAAAGATGACAAAATATTTTAGCAAATCCAATGAGAAATATAAAATAAATTGTTAAAAGTTAGTGTTGTGACTACTATTTTTCAACACCAGGTGAGAATGGGAGGGCAAATGGCCTTTCTGTAATGAATATGCATTGGGTAGGAATACCTGCCAGGTAAGTAGGCTATTCACACCTGGCCGCATGCCTCCCCACCACTAAGACAAAGACTCAGTGAGCCATTTAGAAGACAGAAACAAAGACATCTTTTGATTTTAGAACATTTATTGAAGTAAACTGCATGGAAGATGAGATGAGACTGGTGTACTCTTGCAACGCCTGCCTGGCCTCTTAGCTAGTGGTGAACTAGGCTGTGTTTCCTGATCAACATCTCTGCAAATATAATAAAAACAAAATTGTTAGGAAATGTGAAATCAAATCAAACTTTATTTATATAGCACATTTCCTTCAACAGGTGAAAATTAAATGTGCTTTACAAAAAAGGGACAAACCACTAACTAATGAAAACAAAATTTATGAAATGTGACATCATATACAAACAAAGAACCAAACAAACACAACCAGACGCAGAGAGGTAGCCTATAATTTTGAGAAGCAATGGTTAGAATCGTTCGTAGTGTGGGAATTTACAAGCGCGCATATTAGTGAATATTCCTACAAACACACAGAGAATGTAATACAGCACACATTTACAAATAATGCAAGCTATCAACGAAACAACATTAGCTAAACTAAATAAACACTGATATTCCAACTAAACTACACGCAACTCATCAATAACAATGCCTCAATCTGAAGTAGGCTAGGTCTGTTTAGCTAAGTGGTTATTTTATTGCTATTTCCCGAACTTACTTAGAGTATGCTAATATCGAATGTGCAAGGACATCAGTTTTAGAATCCTAGCCACGCCACTACACGCCAGGCATGAGCTATTTATTACGAATATGATCGAAAAACATACAGTCTACCTGATACTTCTAACACAACCAGACGCAGAGAGCCTAGCCTATAATTTTGAGATGCAATAGTTCAAATCGTTCGTAGTGTGGGAATTTACAAACGCGCATATTGCTGGATATTCCTACAAACACACAGATACGTTGCAATACAGTACACATATTTACCAATATGATCATAAGAAATATACTTACGCATGAAGTTGATCGTCAGCTGGATCGGTTCGCTGTTCGAAATGACACCGCTCTTTGTCAGTGTCGGCTTCCGGACGGACCATTTTCCAAAATTAAACGAAATGTTCACCTCAAAAGAAGTGAATTAGGCGACACTTTGACATTCTATCCCGCTTTCGCAGACTTGGCATTTCTCACATGGATCTCGCATCGCCCCTCCTTTAGTCTCCTTCTATGGAGAGTAATTATAATGTTGTTAACATGTGAATGCGATTTGGGCAGACTTCCTGCTGAGCGAAATTCACATAGTAATGAGTAAAGTTTAACAAAGCATACATGGTCTAATTGATCAAATTTAAAACTTTTAAAACAATTCATATTATTTGCCAATGGGCGCATTGGAAAGTCGCGATTCTAAGGTTTCTGTCAATGTTTTTGTTGCGTCTGTATGATAACAGCACGTGAAGTTAATCATCCAAATAGAAACGAAAGTTAATTTAATCTTGTCGAGCTCCGCCGGCGGAGCTCTCGACCCAGATGGGTTAAATAGCCTTGCCTTACGCAGGTGGCCAAATCACGGCATAGGGAGGAATAATTGGGAACAGGTGCATCCAATAAAGTAATAATCAGGCCGGTGGGCCAAAAACGGAACTGCACCCCAAACCCATGACAATAAGATGTTCTTTAACCCCTTAGCGCATATGCCAAATCTGGCCAATCCTTGCCCATTTAGGGGGTACCCTATTAAAGGCTTTATAACTCCAGATGTGAACACCACAGAGACTTAAAAAATGGCTTAAATGAAGCAAGACATTTGTACCATTTACAATACTAATTTAGAATAGTTTATATTCATAATTTTGGAAGAAATAAAGTGCCACAAATGCAACTGTCTATGCAAAAAATAAAAAAATTGCTCTTTTTTAATTTGCAATGCAATATTGAGATATTGTATATATACAGCAGGTTAAACTATACATGTCCTGAATCAAAAACTTCTTGACCACAAGTTCATAAAACCTAAGGGTGGATATGTAGAAATACTAAAGATCTATGAAGCAAAAACTAAGCAGTGTACCCAGCGTCTCCAAATCTACCCAAAATGTCAAAATTATGCATTGCTGAAATCACAACGTATTCACATATTTCACTACAAATCAAGTGTTTTGACTCAAGAAACTCACTGTTGCATCAATTTTCAAATGGGAATTACAAGCTTTCCATCAGTACAGTGGTCTAAAATAGCGAGGGTTCCAGTAACATATCCAAAATCTCTCCAAAAATAAATGAAATGCTTTTTGTCCATTATAAAGCATATAAACGAGACCCTTATGAAGGTTTAAGATGAAAACATTGATATCAGATTAAAAAATAATGCAAAAATATTGTCACACAATGCAGTACAGTACCTAAATGTGTAATAATTAACTCTTGTATGTATTTCTATACTCTGTACTCTCGTATGTATTCTTGTATGGAGATGGGACAACATGAAAACAATTTTCAACCGTCCACCACATTTTGGCAATGTTCCAACTCTCCTGTCATCACTGTAATGTCAACGCTTACATTACAGTGTGAAATATCCTCATTATAAAATGCCACTAACATATTTGAAGACACTCAATTTCATTTTTCAATTTAACATAAATATCCAAAATATTTTAATATTTATTATACTTACATAGGGATGATGAAATGTTATCTGTGTTCAGTAGATAGAGACAGAGACAGTAAATCAATTAGTTCTATCCGCTTCGGTCTTACTCCAGAAAACAATGTCAGCTAGGTCTATCAGCAAACATATGGCTTAGCTATGCCCAGACGTCCTCAATAATAATAGTATTTTCCAAGAAATCGTTCACAACGTTTCGTCTTTTACTGCTACCACAGAGTGAATGCGTAAGTGAATGTGATGATAAGAAAACTTTCGGTTACGCTGACCTATAAAACGCTATTCCAAAAACAAAATTAGACATGTTATACATCATTAGAAAGCTTATACTCTCATCTACTGAACAAATGAACTGCCAATCAAGCCAGACAGTACTAAAAAGGGCGACAACGGAGTAAACAACACGTGTGGTATTACGCACAGCTATTTTGGAAGGTAAGGCGTCACAAATGTGTGTATATTTCACAAACGGATTGTCCAAGACAATATATGACCACTCCGTCTCAAAAGGGACAACTCTACGCGTACAACCATATATTCAATATTTAGACCCAAATACTGACTGTAGAATGACATGGTATCATTTTTGAAAACTTGTCTCATTTACTTCGTTATTCAGTGAGCAGCGTTTTCACTGCTGTATTGACGTATCTTAGGGCTATTGTCGGGTTTATCGTTTTGCTATGACGGAATATGATTTTTGAGTGGTGAAAGAATATTTTTATGAATGTCCAGATAGACAATATTGTCCATTATGTCATGGGTGGGGGGTGTAGTTGCAGATGAGACCGCAGGGAGGGGGTGCTTGTTAAATGAAATGTTACATATATTAATGAAACTAAAACAAAGCGTTTCTGTTTTTAACTTATACTTTGGTTGCAGTAGCACTGAATGTCTGAGTTCAGTAATCTCGGCATGCCAGCATTCCGACCACTAGGGGCTTTGCACTAAGAGGTTAATGCCGTCATTTGCTCATGCTTTTAAAGAAGGTAGCCCAGTAAGCACAAGCCCAAATATAAATGGAATGAAGATGTCTAAAGGAGTGGAAATGCAGGATGACATGTTTTGACATTAGGGACTAGTTTAACTCAATTCAACTGTAATTCAAGCCAGGTTTTAGTTTCATATGGCCTAGCCAGCAAGAAAACCTTCACAATGAACCAAATGCTAGCCTGGGATCAAAGGCTGGCCTGGGATCGCCTGGGGATCCACCGGGATGAGTTAGTCGGAGTTGCTGGGGAGAGGGACGTCTGGGCTGCTCTGCTTGCCCCTTTGCCACCGCAACCCTGACCTGGATTAAACGGTTTAGAGAATGGATGGATGGATGGATGGATGAATGTATTGTTGTTATTGGCTGGTGTAGTTAAAGTCTAATGAGGAGACATACTGTTTGTGGGCTTGAAACATTGTGATGATATAATCAGGCAGGCAAAAAAAGAAGAAGGAGAAAATGCAAAATCCCCTAAGTTTGGGGCTTTATTGAGCGGACAAGTGAAGTTGTTTGTGAATTTGGTCATTGTGGTTATTTCTGTAGGAAACCCTGAAAATTGCCAAACTCTCGGTGCTGCATAGGTATGGAGCATGCCGCTCCGCCATGGCGTAACTTGGCAGGAAGGCATACCTGTCGTCTTTGGCCGCTTGAGGGCCTCCCGGCCTGATTACGACCTCATTAGATGCACCTGTTTCCATTTATTCCTCCCTATGCCGTGATTTCGGCCACCTGCGTCGTGCAAGGGTATTTAAGACACTGTTTGACTTTCAGTCCTTGCTTCAGTGTCAACTTACGTCCACATTGAGCTGGTAAGGTAATTCAGAGCCTGTTTAAAAGCCTTCTATTCTCTCCCCTTAGAAGGTTTGTATTTCGGTCTGTGTTTCTGGGCTTCGTGCCGGCAGACCGTTAGGGCTTTACCTTTTCTTTTTCCTAAGCTGCGCCTTAGGTTCTTGGGTCTCTCGGTTTTTGACCCCAAGTTTTCTTTTTTTGTTTTGTTTCGGGTCTGAGCTGTGACTAAGTGTTTTTGTTCTCTGTTTCTCGCCCTTGTTTTTACAGGGTTGTTTTCGGTCTGGCCATTTTTTAAGGCTTGACAGAGAGTTTGAGTTTTCACTCCGGTCATTCTGTTTTATTTTTCCCCTTCCTCGTTTCCTCTAGCCTCTGTGGCTTATCACCTCGGTGATAAGCTTTTTGAGTCCCTGTACAGTTGTGTGTGGTGCTCCGACACTCCCCCCTTCCTCACAATACCTGCCATCCCAATAGCTCAGTCAACTCTGATGCTGGTTTTATAGATAGGTGAACTGAACAAAAGTAGCTCATACAACACAAAATCTTTAGAATGTGTTATTACTTTCAATTACAGTTTATTATACACCTAGGCTAAAGATATTCAAATTCAGTTTTTCACAACTCTGCACGTCATGTTACCATACATTTCTTTTGGGAAGTCAATTAGGGCATGCACTTTGTTCACATCAGAGTTAATTTTAAAACAATCAATTAGAGGCAGATTTATTTAAGCTTTAATTCACTATCAGAATTCATAGTCACATAGCAGGGGTTCAAAACTTTAGCTGTTATAGACAAAATGTAGTAGTTGGCACCTCTGGTGCTGCATTTCCAGATTACTTCATCATTCCCTACTGATTTCAGATCAGTGATCCGAGTTATCTCATAAAGTGAAGGGTCAGTAATAGAGATTTTACTTGCCCGCTATCTCGGTGGCCAGCTGGGCTGCTTTCTGCTCAAATAGGTCCTTCATCTGCTTGATGTTAAATTTCTCCGTCTCTGCCTCATTCAGCTTCCTCTCCAGGTCTGAAACCATCAGCAGATATTTACCATGAATCATCACAATTATCTCCACATTCGCAATCATGTCAACAATCTTCATGAACACCCATACTATCACTACCATGGGTGTTAAGTAATAACATATACATCACCCTCATTTCAATTATTTCAGATCAATGTCACAAACACCCACAGAGGTCTATATTAACTAGAAACCAGGCTAACAATCTGGGCACACACATTTCTAACAATCCACAGGTGTTCTGAAACACCATCAGACGGACTATTTGGAATATTGGGTTTTTTACGCTTTTTTGCTTGTCCCAAAATTGGGATGTTGAGGGATGATATCAACCATCTTTTTACCATTTAAAGATGGTTGATGTCATCTCTCAGGGCCATGTAGGCCTCAGTACATTTCCTGTTAGGGTGTCTTTTCAAAAAAACAGTAACAAGAGAAACTTATCTCACAACCAGTTTCAAGGTAAAAACTTACTTTGCAAGTGAAAGATGACCTTTTTTGCTTGACACATGTAGAAAGGTCTAGCTTAAATCAAACAAGCCATTTGAAAAATGGGAAATTCTTGGTCCACATGCTATCGGTACCTTTTAATAATGTCAATACCTAGGCAACATGACATTTTAATGTCATCTTTATTTGGTTTATAGCAAGGTATGCTATAATTTCTTATGCTGAGTGGATATCACTTCACACTATTTAACATAAGATACACTGGTTCACATTTGATAAAGCAAATGTAATGGTTTTTCCTGTAAAGCTCTGTAGCTGATGTAAGAAAATAAATATTTGTTGCTTTACTATGGTGGACTAAATGTGCAAAAATGAAATAAATAATTAAATGAATAAATGTAGAATTATATAAATAAATATACAAATAAATATAAAAATAGGTAAATAATTAAATAAATACTTCATTTTATCTTTAAATAATAAAATAATTCACAGTTCATTATTTTTTCACAATAAAGTTATCATATTTTATTTTATAATAACATGTATTTCCAAACGCCCTTTTTCATTTCATAATGACATGATTTCCTGTCAATCAAAACCAGCGGGGCTGGACCAGCCCACTGATTGCGTAATCTTTTGCGAACGATTACTTGGTCATGTTCTGAGCAGCGGCTGAGTGAATAGGTGGAATCTGGGCTAGTAGTTAGTTTGTGCTTGTTTCAATGCTATAACATAATATTCAGACTGGAGGGGCAAGGTAATGCATCTACTAACTGTATGATGAAGATGTTTTCAGTACATGACAAGAAAACCATTTTCAGGGTTATTTTTGGGCAGTGGGATGTTCTGTTTTGCACTAAATGGGTGAAAACCATTTTAACTCGCTAACGTAAGCTGAATAAATAAAAAAGTTAAGGAAATGTTTGAGCGCTGGATCAAAACAACGGCAGTGTCATGTGCTAAGCAGCTAGCTGAAACTAGCTTTCTAGCTTCGGTTAGTGCGGAGACAGTCCTGCTGGCTGGAATTGTGAGTGGGGTGGTTATAGTGGCATTTGCTCCGCTGGCTTGCTAGCTAGGTGTGATAGTAAGCAATAGGTTATTCATTGGAGGTGTTCTTAACTAGAAAATGCCAGCTGAATAATGAATAAAAAGTTAAGGAAATGTTTGAACGCTGGATGAAAATAACTTCACTGTCATGTAGCTAGTTAAAACTAGCTTTCTAGCTTCTGTCAGCATTCGAAGAGACAGTAATAAGGGAGATAGTCTAGCACTGCTGGCCGGGAACTGTGAGTTGGGTGGCTAGTGGCATTAGTCCTGCTAGCTGGCTAGCTACCAAACAGTAGGGTTCTTAATCAACGATGTTCCTAGCTGGTGTTATCTAGTTAACGTGCTAATAATAGTTATGAAAAAACAATCAAGCAAATGGTTGAGTGTTGGATCTAAATAAAGGCACTTCCATTTGCTAGTCACTAGTTAAAACTATGTTCTGTTTATGTTCTGGGAGACAGCCATGAAGATAATTCACCAACCCTACTCGGCAAGTAGGGCATTTTCCCGGTGGGCCAACGCACCTTGGGGCCGATATAATTTAATTTATCATTTTTAATTTAAAAAATTAAATAATTTTTTGGCCAACGACCGGCCCATAAAGCAGGGACAACGGCCCATTGGTTCATTTTCTATACTGACACTGAGCTGGTCCAATCACATCTCTTACTATGCCACACCCCTCCCCCTCTGTCCTCTCTGTTTCTCGTGTCAGATGCCGTGGCTTAGAGCCAAAAATCTGTGGATGGGTGAGGGCGTCAAAATGGCTAAACAAAAGTGCAAGGGGGTGTGGAGAAGTTGCGGGCCAAAATAAAATAAAAAATCTAGAGGCGGATGCCACCAAATGTGCAAAAATAACAGACATGTTTGCTGTAGGGGCTGCAGTAGCTTCAACATCTACAGTACCCACCATTGTGCAGCAACAGGTGGAACTTGAGGGAGGACAGGGGGCTGGCCATGACCACTGCCAGGCAGAGGAGCAGGCAGAGGAGCAGGTGTGTGACAGCGAAGCCGGGGAGGGACAGAGTGAGCATTACAGGGCCGAGGGACAGAGTGAGCAGGAGCAAGAGGAGAGTGTAGTTGAAGCGGTAAGCATGGAGTAGCTTCATGATTAACAGGGACTCGCAGGGAGAGAGAAGGGAGGTAGTGTGTGTACCATGCCATGATGACGATGATGATGATTAATTCAATTAATGTTGATGATAATAAGATAACATAATCGTAATGCTATCATAAAGTGAGACCGTCACCTACTGCTGGTGGTCACTCAGTCAATGTCAAATAGTGCAGCATAAGTTTTTGTAGCTAGCATAGTTCCCTAATGCAGTCTCAACTTTGGCTGACTATTCTAACGTTAACTAGTTAACGTTATTTTGTCAGCATCATGTTGGCTAAGCCCACATTGCTGTGAGTGACCTAGGTCCATATCGTATCATTGTAATATTATTAAAATTATTAGGCTAAGGGTTCCCTTGATAAAGATGTGCGAAAAGGCTGTATAATATACAACACCTGTAGCTCTACTGTGCTAAAATGTATGCCTGCTTATGTATTAGCCTACAGGGGAAAAAAACATTTTCATTTCCAACATCAGAAAACAAAGTTGTCCTATGTTTATTTTCAGCCAGGTATGGTGGTAACTATTAGGATATATATGTATGGATTACTGTTATTTCTATCTGTGGGGTAGCTCTCCACCTACAGTAAGTTAAAATTGTTTGGTGCTGCTGTCCATTGAGCATGCACCTTCACGTGGTAGGTGCATGAACTGTAGAATAGAATAGAATGCCTTTATTGTCATTGTACATTTCCATACAACGAAAATTGCTGTGCAGCCCATAAAAACGGTTTCATCTAACATTCCACACACACACACACGAGCACTGCCAAGACAGATACATAATAAAAAAAGGATAAAAAGGTAATAAAAAAAGAAAGTGCACATAGTAGCTTATTATTGCACGTCATTTATTGCACATCAATGTCATCATGTCAGTGTTAGTCCTGTGGTGTGGAGTGCTATGATGATGTTGGGGGGGTGGTGATAGGGGGTCAGTGTTTTATGGAGTTTAGTTCAGTGATGGCTCTGGGATAAAAACTGTTTTTGAGCCTGGAGGTGCGTGCCTTTAAGGCCCTGTAGCGCCTTCCGGATGGCAACAGAGAGAAGAGATGCTGGTAGGGGTGAGTTGCGTCCTTCAGAATGCTGTTGGCTCTGCTGAGGCCCTCTCTGAAGGTGTCTTGCAGAGAGAGCAGGGGGAGTCCAATTATTTTCTGAACTGTGTTTATGACTCTCTGGAGAGCTCTCCTGTCTGCTGCTGAACAGTTAGCATACCATGCTGTAATACAGTATGTCAGTACACTCTCTACAGAGCAGTGGTAAAAGGACACAAGCAGCTCCCCGGACAGGTTGGTTTTCTTAAGTGTCCTTAGAAAGTAGAGCCGCTGTTGAGCCTTTTTGACCAGAGCAGTGGTGTTGGTTGTCCATGTGAAGTCCTCTGTGATGTGGCTTCCTAAAAACTTGAAACTGGAAACTCTCTCCACTTCTTCTCCTTTGATGTATAGAGGAGAGAGGTCCTCACAGTGTCTCCTGAAGTCTATGATGAGTTCTTTAGTTTTTTTGGTGTTCAGTGATAGGTTGTTTTCTGTACACCATTCTGTCAGTTTGGAGACTTCGTCTCTGAAGACTGACATCATTCCCACCACTGTTGTGTCATCTGCAAATTTAATGATTGTGTTTGAGGGGTGTGTGGGGATACAGTCATATGTATAAAGGGAATAGAGGAGGGGACTCAGCACGCAGCCTTGTGGTGCGCCGGCGCTGAGGGTCAGACTTGGGGAGCGGTGGGGACCGAGTCTGACTGACTGTGGGCGGTTGGATAGGAAGTCCTTGATCCACATGCACACCAACCTGCTGGGGACAATAGTGTTAAGTACAGAGCTATAGTCTATAAAAAGCATCCTCACATGTCCCCTTCTGTTCAAGGTGGGTCAGTATCGTGTGGAGAGCCGTGGCGACGGCATCCGCCGTGGATCTGTTTTCCCTGTAAGCCTACTGATGCTGGTCTAGGGGGAGGGGTGTGATGTGCTTTAAAACCAACCTTTCAAAGCACTTTGCTATGATGGGTATGAGTGCCACTAGTCTGTAGTCATTCAGACAGCTGATATTAGTCTGTTTGGGCACTGGCATGATTATGGCTGATTTCAGACAGGCAGGTACAATAGCCTGGGACAGGGACAGGTTGAAAATGTCGGTAAACACCTCCGCAAGCTGATGGGCGCACTCTTCCCAGGATCTCATCAGGCCCCGCAGCCTTCTTAGCATTCACAGTGCTGAGAATTTGCCTTACCTCCTGTGTCTGTAGTATAAGTACATGGTTGGTGATATCTGGTGGGGTTGGGGGTGGGGTTGTAGCTACATTGTCTAACCCTTTTGTCTTAAAGCGGGCAAAGAAGCAGTTTAGTTCCTCTGCCAGCGAGGCTTTGTTGACCGTGGGTGGGTTTTGGTTCCCCCTGTAATTTGTGATGTGCTGGATGCCCTGCCACATACGTATTGGGTCCCTGTTGGTGAAATGTTCCTCAATCTTTGTCTTGTATGCGGCCTTAGCACATTTGATGCCTTTCTTCAGGTTGTGTCTGGCAGCACTGTACTGTTCTCTATCACCAGATCTGAAGGCTGCGTTGCGGTCTGCACTTTAATGCCAAAAACTCCAAATCAGGTGAACAGTGTTTGTCAATAATGGCAGCGTTTGTACACCAGTCATTGTTTACATAAATACACAGGCCACCTCCACAGCTCTTACCAGAGTCCTTGTTTCTGTCGCTGTGGTGGGTTGAACGGCCTGCTAGCTCAATAGCTGCGCCTGGGACTCCTGAATTAAGCCAAGTTTCGGCGATAATCATCACGCAACTATCCCGAATGGGTGTCCGCGATGTTAAGCCTAGTCTCAACTCGTCCATTTTGTTGGGAAGCGACCTGGCATTGGCAAGGAACAGGCTAGGCAGCGGTGGTCTGTGAGGGGCTCTCCTTAGTCTTTCTCGGATACCGGCCCGGCATCCTCGCTTCTGTCTCTGTTCTCTCTGCCGTTTTCGAAGCCTTCCCCTCGGTATGGTAATCCATGTAGACCCCGGTGCTCTTGCTATCTCCGCTGGTATCTGATGGGAGTGCTGGAAGACACTCGTGGTGACAAATTGGTGCGTTGTTCTGATATGTAAAAGAGGTTTTTTGCACCCGTATAACAAAGCTCATATTAGGTCAAACAGTTGGTCAAACAATGAATATTATTATAAACTTATTCATAATAATGTAGCAGCTTTTTAGACTGAAGATAATGTGATCATGTGACTCATTATTCCTCCCCCCCCTTCCCTCAGGATGCCCTCACTTGTGTGGTTCATTGTCCATTGTTGTTGAGGGTGTTCAGAGGGCCATGCAGCCTTTTCCAATAAGTAAGTATACAATACATGCAACTATCTACATTGTTCTAGATTAAAGATACCGGTACTGTGGTCATTTAACTCAATCAATTATCATCCTCCCCTTTCTCTCTCTGTCCCCCCTCTCATTCTTTTAAAGGTTGCCTTGTTCGAGGAGATCTTTGTTGTCCATTGGTGGCAAACAGTTCACAGGCAACATTCTGACTTACTTGTATACTTTATACATATTTGTATACTTAAATTGTATTAAATAATTTGAAATGATACTCTAGCAGAGCTTTTTCTTTGACAATTACTTGTACTTCTACTTGAGTATGGAGATTGTGTACTCCACGGTCACCTCTGATCACCAGGGAGTCAGTCAAGAGCAAGTGAGTACACTGGTCCACTTGCACTGGTACACTTGTCCACGGCACTTACTACTCAGCTTTGTAGTGGTTTGGGGGAATAGTACAGTAGGTACGCATATTTAAGGGGACCGCAAGGATGGTGTACTGGTGGGTGGTGTCCGACCGATTGTGGTGGGCCGGTCTGGGCCAAAAATGCCAGTCCAGCCCTGTTTGCACCCTATGTTGAGAATGGACGTGCGTGGAGCGACTTGTACATCAATAGCTATAGCAGTAGGGCTTACTATCTATAATTTTAACATGCAGACTGATATTTGCAGTGCAGCTGCTTTTGCCTGAATGCGTGAGTAACCAATGTCTGCGAGTGATTACTCCCTGCTTGTGTTGATTGACACGAGGTCTTACCATTTTGAAAAGTCTCATTATGAAATGAAAAAGAGAGTTCGGAAATAAAAACTCCATTTGGAAATGTCATTTGGAAGTTTCATTATGAAATGAAAAAAACCATTCGGAAATACAACATGTTATTATGAAATAAAATATAATCACGTTATTGTGAAAAGAACAATCATGAGGTGACAATTATTTAATTATTTTGAAATAAAATGAAGTATTTATTTCATTATGAACAATTACATTTTTAATTTATATATATATTTATATATTTCCATATTGAATTACTTATTTCATTTTGGCACATTTAGTCCTCCATACTTTACTTACCCCAGTGTTTATGCCTGTAACTGGGATGACAGTGCATTCTTTGCTAGTTTCTCTTCGCAACTACCTGACTTTATCATTTGATAATCAGTGGAGAACGTACACTGAACCTGTATCTCGATATTCCCCACGCTACATTGAAGCTACTGGCATCGGGGGAAAAAACGTCTAAAAACCAAAACTTGACAATGAAGTGATTACATAAAATACTATCAGAACCAATAGGATTGAAAAATATTACAAAAATAAGACCCAGATTGAAAAAAACAGACCTTTAATGTCTGCTTCATGCACTTTGTATTGTTTCCGGACGGCTGACATTTTGAGAAAGATATAGCGCATGCTCACATTTTGTACATCATAAAACCAGAAAACAGATTGGACAAAATAAAAATAAACCTGCCGGTCACTGATCGCATGTTATGGAGTGAAAACTGCTTGTTTCCGATCCACAGCCGATCAATTAGTGCACCCCTAGTTGGAAGTGGACATAGCAGCTGCTACACCTGAATGGCTCATTCCAGAGATACTCTAAAAAACTTAATTATCTGCCTTACTATGCTCTAAACTGCCATGTCCTAAACCCATCACCAAATGTACAACTTAACCCTTGGTTAACCATTCTTCTAACATATGGGAACAATTCAGGAAAGCATTTGATATCCGCAACTTCTCAACTTCTCCCATTTCTAAGAACCATATGTTCACCCCTACACTGACAGATACATCATTTACCACTTGTCTCAAGAATGGGGTCTGTTCATTTAAGGACTGTTACGTTTGCGTGTGAGATGCGGGCGTGCGTTTTTCTCCCCTCTTTCGTTCTGCTCTCTCTCGGTTGCTGTCATTTCCGCAGGAGTCCATGTGCCGCCCTTCGTTATTCCCATTGGTCATCCCCGCTGTCAACCATCAGAATTCTCCCACTCATCCCCCCCAACCCGCCAATCAGCTCCCTCCTGCAATCATGTCTTCTCCAGTCACACCTCAGCTCTCAATTTAAAATATCCCCATTTCGTTCCTGCAGGAGCCTTCCGTTTCCTCATTTGTGCTGTGCGTTTGGGCAAATGCTAGATTGTGTGTGTTATTTGAGAGAGTTGTGTGTCGTCTAAATTTTCGTCCTCCCTGGTTCACTTCAGAGACCAGTGTTAGGTAAGTTCCGTGGGCCCCTATACACGTGTTGACACGTAGGGTAAGGTCTCTGTCTAAGCACATTAGTTTAGTGGTGGTGTCGCCCCCTGTATTTATGACTGCTGGTCGCAGTTAGGTTAGTTAGACAGGTTTTGTTTTCTGTATTGTTATTTGGTTAGTTATATTACAAATTCGTAGTTAGGGTATTGTGTTCGTTATTTTCGGCACCACTCCTTTTTTTTATTGGTCTCGGTTGTGTGTCTTGGCGTGTTTTATGTTTGGAAATGTGTGTAAATACTTGTAAATAACCCTACCACCATCACAGTAAAATCCCTTTCATCGTAGTCCGCCTTGTGTGTCTCTCATTGTTCTCACAAGAAGGCTTATATATTTAGTTACATCTCCTGGTGCCAAACATCATTTTAAATATTGCACCCTTAACCCCTAGAAGGGTCGTAATAAGGACATGTTTATAAACTGCATTTTTGCCTCCTTCGATCAAATTGCACAGAAATTCAATATTCAATGTTTTTTTTTAGATATGAACAAATTCGCAGTTTCTCATTCTCAGACAAAGACCGGTGCCGTACACAGTCCCTAGACTCACTCCTAGACTCAATAAATGAAATAAAATTTTGTGATAGAAGTAATACAGGCCTTTTATATACCTTAATAATGAGTAAAAACAGGGACACTCTGAACTCATTTAAAATTCAGTGGCAGGGGGATTTGTTGGTACAGATTGCGGAATCCATGTCGTCACAGATGCTGGAGAGAATGCATTTGTCCTCAGTCTGCATGAGGCATACCATCATGCAGTTTAACATTTTTCATAGGCAGCATTGGACTAAGGTAAAGTTATCCCAGTTGCTACCCAACCTACAGTCAGCCCCATATGCGATCACTGTAAGGAAGACCAAACCACCCTGATTCACATGTTGTTGGGCTGCCCAATGCCATCATTTTCAGCAAACACTATATGATACACTCTGTATAATTATTGACAAGCTCTTAGAACTCTCAGCCATCCTTGCTTTGTTTGGAAACAGGATAACAGGATCTTATTCTGGCTTTCACCACTCTAGTGGCTATATTAATTCAGTCCATTTAGTGGCTAAAAGACTGGTGTGGCAGGGCTCGGTTTGCGGGAGGAATTCAGGACAAGTAGAGGACCACGCATACTGGTTAAGTAGGCACACACCTGGATGTTGTTACGAATCAGTCCAGGATTGAAAAGTGTGCTTCTTTCCACAGTAGGCGTCTGAGACCAGGATCCCCCACGACGGTGAGAGAAAGCAAGTACAGACCAGAGAAAAAGGCTGAAAAGCGCTCGTATGATTTTATTTATTTTGTCTTTGTTATTTTATTTTAGCTTATTGTTTTTGCCAAGATCCCGTGAGGGTGACGGGCGAAGGTTTTTTGTTTGTGTATTCACACGTTCATGGTTGATGGGACATGGGCAATGATGTGATGTGTATGATACATATCAGGCTAATTATTAAGGGCTGACCTCAGGATGCAGCTGTAAATAGACTTACCATGTTTCATGTCTAACTGTCTGGGATTTAGTAGTCTCTTGGTAAAGAGCCACACCCACATGCAAATTCATTGGATTACTGTGAGAATGTTTTTAAACAAAGCAACTTTGTTTATATACATTTTAAAGATATTTCCCAAGAACATACTGTACTATAATTCAGGTTTCCTGCAAATTGAGTTCCAAGAGTTTTAAAAATTTCTTCAAAATGGCGGGAAATCCATAATGCTAGACTATTGGGTCCATGATGTAAATTTACTGTAAAGAGGGGTCTTCGGCCATATTGTGACATAACCACTAGTAAAGTAGTACCATGTGAAGGTGTGTGAGATGAGGCAAAATCCCAAATATCCACCAAGCGGCTAATTACCACCAAATTTAGAATTGGGTCATTGGGTGCCACCCTCTAGCAATATGCTAATAAAGTGTTTAAGGAAAAACTTTATAGATGAGTTAATAAAATATAAAATTGCAAAAAGTTGAATCAGCATCTACTGATAAAATTTATAGTATTTCCCCATAACCATAGCAAATGATATGCTATTTGAAAATCTGTATATATGCTATAGTGCCCCCTAATGGCCGACTGATCCCAAATTTTACACAGTTGTACCAAGTCAAGAGTCACTAACGCAAAAACCAGCATGCTCTTTATTACAGTCTTTGTGCATGAACTGTAGCTGTAGCCTGCATTTAGTTCAACTTACAGCGATGGCAATTATTGAGAATACTTCCTCAGGTTGATTTAAGATGAGAAGTAAAGTTGTGATATTGATGCTATGAATAATGTATTCATAAGGTGACCTAAGGTGAGGCATAGAAAGTGACAGAAAGTCAACAGTTTTTAAGAGTAATGTTTCATAGGTGACTTAGTTAATGCACTCGTCTTATCTACTGCTTGTATTTTTGCGTAGACTGCGTTGGTGCTGTTCTCGTTTGTGTTAGTATTAATCAGTTTATCCTTCAGGGTCCAAGTTGAACTATGCGGTTGTTCCCTGCACTTGGAGCGGTACTTCTTTCTAGGGTTTGTAAGGCAGATTAACTGGGAAACAATTTCATTTCCATATAAAGCTTGCATCATATGCAGTGACTGCACAAATTACTGCAAAATCTGTAAAATGACCTTTTGAGGTAAAAAAAAAAAAACATCCCTAATCCCTGCAATACATCAAAGCAACAATAATGCAATTTTATATTCATTAGCCTATGACACTGCATGAAACACTGCCATGTAAAGAAGATCTGTTTTTTGAACGACATCCTCTTTACATGGAAATGTTTTATGAAATGTCTATAAAATAGTTTAACGCATACAGAAATGGCAACATTGTTGTTTTGATGTATTCCGGGGCTCAGTGATGTTTTTTTTTTGTTTTTTTACCTAAAAATGTTCTTTAAATGATGAATGAAACAATTTACAAGGCCATTATACTTGTAGAAAACAGCTACAGAATATAGCTATATGTTAAGGCTCAGGAACTTCATATTGCAATTGAGTGTGTGTGTATGTGGGGAGGGTGTATGTGTGGATGTTTTTTGGATGTAAGGGCACCATAATATCCTGATCAGGGTCGCAGGGGGTGCTGGAGCCTAGCCCTGCGTGCATTGGGCGAGAGGCAGGAATACACCCTGGACAGGCCACAAATCCTTCGCAGGGCACACACACCATTCACTCACACACTCATACCTAAGGGCAATTTAGAGACTTCAATTAGCCTATCTGCATGTCTTTAGACAGTGGGAGAAAACCGCTGGGTTATGATTAATTCCTAATGAGGAGCTCAGTCAGCTAAGCAAGTTGTATATGTCAAATGTCAATTTTTAAAAACATTTCAGCTCCAGTGCCACCTGGTGGTTCACTGTTTAGGGCTAACCTCAGGATTGAAGTGTCAGCACTTTTTGTCAAACTGTTTCAGATTTATTAGCTTTTTGGTAAAAAGCCACTCCCACATGCCAATTCAATGGCTCACTGTGGGCACATTTTTAAGTTTCTTTCAGCTGGAATTTTCAATATTCATGTGTAGATGCTATATTCCAAGGTCCTTTCAAATCAGTCAGGAGGAGGAAATAGATGTGTAGATGTATTTAAAATGGTGGTAAATGTAAAATGGTAGGTGTGGTGTGGGGATGGCTGGTTTAAGCAGCCACACCTGCCCTGGGTCAAGCTAATTAGACCTGGCTAGTTGGATAATTGGTTAAGAATTAGATAATTAAAAAGCCAGGTCTAATTAGCTTGACCCAGGGCAGGTGTGGCTGCTTAAACCAGCCATCCCCACAACACAGTAGGCTAATGAGTCCTCAAGGCAAATTTTTTGTGTGTGAAAAGAGGGCTGTTGTGGTATTAATTTAAGGTCCCTATGTCAAATGGAGCAGGACTTACTGTACAAATTTTTCATTCTTAGGAATTTAAAAGACTGCTATAGTGCCAGCATATATATGGCCAAACAGCACAAAATTTCTTCAGTCATGGTTGGAAGGAACGTTCTATCAGATTGCCCAGTTTCACTTGAATCAACCAGGTGAAAGCGGGAAAGTAGCATGTGAACAAAATCCAAAATGGCCACCAATTCAATATTTCAGTGATACATACATAATGTAATCATATTCAGATAGAGGTGATTAGTCACTCCAGAAAGATTCAAATGTTCAAATAGAAACTGATTTTTTGTGAATTTTCCATTTCTAAATATCGTCGAGCTCTATAGTGTCCACACAATATAGCTGTTAATAACACCAAGTTTCATCACATTTTGTGAAACTGTTTAGGATTTACTTGCTTTTTGTTAAGAATTCACGCCCACATGCAAATTAATTTGCTTTCTGCAGGCACATTTTTAAGTATAGCAACATTTCTTATGCTGGGACTTTAGATATTTGTGAATAGATGCTATATTCCAAGTTATATGCAGATAGGTCAAAGCCTCTAGGAGGAGATACATTTTTAATGGTTTTCAAAAAATAAAAAAATCACGGAAAATCTAACCAGACGCACTTTTTCAAGGTAGTGACTATTTACATTACATTACATTGCAGGCATTTGGCAGACGCTCTTATCCAGAGCAACGTACAACAAAGTGTATAACCACAACCAGGAATAAGTGTGTTGAAAACCCTAGAGGGAAGTACAATACCAAGTGCAGGGAATGACTGCGTAGTTTAACTTGGACCCTGTAGGTTAATATTTTGTTCAGTGACAGGAGAGGAATATAAAAAAAGACAGAAATAGCTCATTTTTACCATTTGGAGTACCCCTCAATCAATGTGCAATGTTTGGCAAAAACTGACAGGCAGGCAGGCAGTTTTGACCAAACTGCAAAAAACAGCAGATGCAAAATAACAATACTAAGGAATACAATAGGGTGTCTTTGCACCTTTAGTGCTTGGCCCCCTAATAATAATAATAATAATAATAATAATAATAATAACTAGACAATTCCTGCAGAAATTGTGAAGTGTGGTTGCCGCCAACGCAAAGTCGACTTTGTGCTGAACGGAGTGAACAGTTTCTGTAGTATAAGCAGAGACAGAGTATGGTATACATGCTATAACATCAAGGCAACGAGTTGATTTGCAACACACATATTCAGAGCTAAATTAACCCTTCATCAATACTTGCAATCAGTGTTTTATTCACGGTATGTTGTGACGAGTGACGGCGAATCATAAAGCTAGCTGGCCAGTTCAGAGGGTCTTGGAAAAACCCTATATCTACACTGCGTGACCGCACCATTTTAAAAAGCAAGACAGTGCTAGGGAGATTAATTTGATTGATTTATGGTTTTACGTTAAGTTCAGCTCATTTTTACCATTCAACTAAAAACATTTAACTGGGCTGCAATTCAGAGTTTAATCTGTTACCTTAGATACCAACTCATAGACAGGGGATAGCCTATTACGTGTTAGCCGACCCAAATTTCTAAGAAATAAAATGAGGCAAGAAATATGTGTTAAAATAGTTGCATACAGCTTCTGTGAATAAGCATCGGCTGGTAGCCAGTACTAGTAACTTCTGTTATAACAAGGGGTGCATCAACAAGCAAGCGGAGTTGTGTACTGTAGCAAACGCGTTGGGGTGAGAAAGCGTTGCTTTCACTGACTGAATGCGTAATGCAGTTATAAAGAGACCAAAGTATCCAACACGCTGGAATATAAAACGGTATTACAAAAGTAAAAGTTGACATATTATACATTGTTAGAAAGCTTATTCTGTCACCTATTAGATCGATGATGTGTAGATCAAGCCAGATTGTACTACAAAGTTCGACAACACCCAAAGCAACATGTGTGGTATTACAAGCCCACATCGTTTTCTGAAGTAAGACCGGACCAGAAGCTGCTGCACACGTGTTGTTGACGGCGTTGTTGCACTTTTTAGTACAGTCTGACTTGTTTGAGAATTTGTTTATTCAGTAGGTGAGAACATAAGCTTTCTAACCAGGCATAACAATTCTAATTTTGGTTTTGGAATATCGTTTTTTAGGTCAACCGAAAGTTTTTTAATCGTCGCATTCAAGGCAATCACTCTGTTAGCACTAGCATTCAAAGACGCTGCACCTGACGAAACGTCGTCAAAGAATATGCGTAATATCTTGTGAAATACTATTATTATTGAGGACTTAATATGACCTAAGCCATATGTTTGTTGATATACCTAGCTGACAGCGTTTTCATTTGTAATTTTGTATTTGGAATACCGTTTTATTGCGTTCACTTCCGCATTCAGCTATATCCTTTCTGGTGGCTGGTGAGAACGTAGAGCGGACCGCATCACGTGTGCAAAGCCGACCAATGCTGTAACTTCATAATTCACATTTGTATGACGTCACACTGCCCATTCATTTTCAATGGGAAAAACTGGCAAAAAAAAGTCATATTTCTCAAAAACCGTGCAGTGAAACTTTCCACAAAGTAATAATAGCAAAAAATAGCACAAAGAAGCCGGTCAATTTGACATATGGCACGTGCATGTGGTGCGAAAACTCTGGGAGGAGTAGCGGTCCAAAAAATGGGTGGAATAATAATAAATAAATACTAGACAATTCCTGCAGAAATTGTGAAGTGTGGTTGCCGCCAACGCAAAGTCGACTTTGTGCTGAACGGAGTGAACAGTGATAGGTAGTTGCTATGATGTTTGAGGCAGTTGCTAGGGTGTTGCTAGGTGGTTCTATGGAGTTCTAGGTGGTTGCTATGGAGTTATAGCCGGTTGCTAGGGTGTTGCAAGGCATTTGCTATGGAGTTATAGGCGGTTGCTAGGGTGTTCCTAGGTGGTTGCTATAGAGTTATAGGCGATTGCTAGGGTGTTGCTAGGCAGTTGTTATGGTGTTCCAGGTTGTTGCTCGGGTGTTGCTAGGTGATTGCTATGGTGTTCCAGGTGGTTGCTAGGGTGTTGATAGGTGGTTGCTATGGAGTTCTAGGTGGTTGCTATGGTGTTGCTAGGTGGTTGCTATGGAGTTATAGCCGGTTGCTAGGGTGTTGCTAGGCATTTGCTATGGTGTTCCAGGTGGTTGCTTGTGTGTTGTTAGGTGGTTGCTATGGAGTACTAGGTGGTTGCTAGGGTGTTGCTAGGGTATTCTAAGTGGTTGCAAGGATGTTGCTAGGTGGTTGCTATTGAGTTATAGGCGGTTACTAGGGTGTTGCTAGGCAGTTGTTATGGTGTTCCAGGTGGTTGCTAGGGTGTTGCTAGGTCTTTGCTATGGTGTTCCAGGTGGTTGCTAGGGTGTTGCTATGGTGTTCCAGGTGGTTGCTAGGGTGTTGCTAGATGGTTGCTATGGAGTTCTAGGTGGTTGCTATGGTGCTGCTAGTTGGTTGATATGGAGTTATAGCCAGTTGCTAGGTTGTTGCTAGGCATGTGCTATGGTGTTCCAGGTGGTTGCTAGGGTGTTGCAAGGTAGTTGCTGTGGAGTTCTAAGTGGTTGCTATGGTGTTGCTAGGTGGTTGCTATGGAGTTATAGCCGGTTGCTAGGGTGTTGCTAGGCAGTTGTTATGGTGTTCCAGATTGTTGCTAGAGTGTTGCTATGGTGTTCCAGGTGGTTGCTAGGGTGTTGCTAGATGGTTGCTATGGAGTTCTAGGTGGTTGCTATGGTGTTGCTAGTTGGTTGCTATGGAGTTATAGCCAGTTGCTAGGGTGTTGCTAGGCATGTGCTATGGTGTTCCAGGTGGTTGCTAGGGTGTTGCAAGGTGGTTGCTATGCAGTTCTGCTGGTTGCTAGGGTGTTGCTAGGTAGTTGCTGTGGAGTTCTAGGCAGTCGCTATGGTGTTACAGGTGGTTGCTAGTGTGTTTTTAGGTGTTTGCGATGGAGTTCTAGGCGGTTGCTAGGGTGTTGCTAGGCCGTTGTTTTGGCGTTACAGGCGGTTGCTAGGATGTTGCTAGGGGGTTGCTATGGAGTTCTAGGCGGTTGCTAGGTCTTTACTGAGTCCAATGACGCGACCCGTAGTTCTCTATGACAAACGGTTCAAAAGTTATGAAATTTCAAACATCGGCCAATCAGGAAGGGGGGCAAGGCTGATCTCCACCAATGGACAAAGGACGACTCTCTACCATGTCCAATGAGGAATTGCACAATTTGTGAGAAATTGTTCCCCATAGAGATGAATCGCAGAAAGTTCAAATCTAGAGAGAGACCAGAGTACTGCTGCTAGAAGACAGACCATTGTGACATCACAAGGGTGAGAAGACAGAGCATTGTGACATCATAAGGGTGAACATTCCGCCATTCATTCTCTATGGGAAAAATTTCCCAAAAAAAGTGGAATTTCTCAAAAACCGTGCACCGAAACTTTCCACAAAGTAATAGCACACTATTCCCGATCAAGCCGCTCGATTTGACATATTGCACGTGTATGTGGTGTGAAAACTCTGGGAGGAGTAGCGGTCCAAAAAATGGGTGGAATAATAATAATAACTAGACAATTCCTGCAGAAATTGTGAAGTGTGGTTGCCGCCAACGCAAAGTCGACTTTGTGCTGAATGGAGTGAACAGTGGTAGGTAGTTGCTATGATGTCTGAGGCAGTTGCTATGGTGTTGCTAGGTGGTTCTATGGAGTTCTAGGTGGTTTCATGGAATTCTATGCGGTCGCTAGGGTGGTCCTAGGTGGTTGCTATGGAGTTTCAGGTGGTTGCTATTGAGCTCCAGGTGGTTGCTAGGGCATTCTAAGTGGTTGCTAGGATGTTGCTAGGCAGTTGTTATGGTGTTCCAGATTGTTGCTAGGGTGTTGCTAGGTGGTTGCTATGGTGTTCCAGGTGGTTGCTAGGGTGTTGCTAGGTGGTTGCTAGGGTATTCTAAGTGGTTGCTAGGATGTTGCTAGGTGGTTGCTATGGAGTTCTAGGTGGTTGCTAGGGTGTTGCTAGGCATTTGCTATGGTGTTCCAGGTGGTTGCTATGGAATTATAGATGGTTGCTAGGGTTTTCTAGCTGGTTGCTATGGGTTGCTAGGTCGTTGCTATGGAGTTAGAGCCGGTTGCTAGGATGTTGCTAGGGGGTTGCCATGGAGTTCTAGGTGGTTGCTATGGTGTTGCTAGGTCGTTGCTATGGAGTTCTAGGCGGTTGCTATGGTGTTGCTAGGTGGTTGCTATGGAGTTCTAGGCGGTTGCTATGGAGTTCTAGGCAGTTGCTATGGTGTTTATAGGTGGTTGCTATGGAGTTCTAGGCCATTGCTAGGGTGTTGCTAGGTGGTTGCTTGGAGTTCTAGGTGGTTGCTAGGGTGTTGCTAGGTGGTTGCTATGGAGTACTAGGCGGTTGCTATGGTGTTGCTAGGTGGTTGCTATGGAGTTCTAGGCGGTTGCTAGGGTGTTGCTAGGTCGTTGCAATGGTGTTCCATGTGGTTGCTAGGGTGTTGCTAGGCAGTTGTTATGGTGTTCCAGATTGTTGCTAGGGTGTTGCTAGGTGGTTGCTATGGTGTTCCAGGTGGTTGCTAGGGTGTTGCTAGGCGGTTGCTAGGGTATTCAAAGTGGTTGCTAGGATGTTGCTATGTGGTTGCTATGGAGTTTTAGGCGGTTGCTCGGGTGTTGCTAGGCAGTTGTTATGGTGTTCCAGGTGGTTGCTAGGGTGTTGCTCGGTCGTTGCTATGGTGTTCCATGTGGTTGCTAGGGTGTTGCTAGGCAGTTGTTATGGTGTTCCAGATTGTTGCTAGGGTGTTGCTAGGTGGTTGCTATGGTATTCCAGGTGGTTGCTAGGGTGTTGCTAAGTGGTTGCTATGGTGTTCTAGGTGGTTACTATGGTGTTGCTAGGTGGTTGCTATGGCGTTATAGCCAGTTGCTAGGGTGTTGCCAGGCATTTGCTATGGTGTTCCAGGTGTTTGCTAGTGTGTTGTTAGGTGGTTGCTATGGAGTTCTAGGCCGTTGCTAGGGTGTTCTAGGTGGTTGCTAGGGTGTTGCTAGGGTGTTGCTATTGAGTTCTAGGCGGTTGCTAGGTCTTTACTGAGTCCAATGACGCGACCCATAGTTCTCTATGACAAACGGTTCAAAAGTTATGAAATATCAAACATCGGCCAATCAGGAAGGGGGGCAAGGCTGATCTAGACCAATGGACAAAGGACTCTCTACTATGTCCAATGAGGCATTGTACAATTTGTGGGCAATTTTTCCCCATAGAGATGAATGGCAGAATGTTCAAATCTAGAGAGAGACCAGAGTACTGCTGCTAGAAGACAGGGCATTGTGACATCACAAGGGTGAGAAGACAGAGCATTGTGACATCACAAGGTTGAACATTCCGCCATTCATTCCCTATGGTGAAAAATTGCCCACAAAAATTCAATTTTTTCAAAAACCGTGCAACCAATCTTTCCACAAAGTAATAGCACACCATTCCCGATCAAGCCGCTCGATTTGACATATTGCACGTGTATGTGGTGCGAAAACACTGGGAGGAGTAGCGGTCCAAAAAACAGGCGGAAAGAATAATAATAATATGTGCAATAATAATAGTGTAGTTGCCCTAAGGCAACCACACTAATAATAATAGTGTAGTTGCCCTAAGGCAACCACACTAATAATAATAATATGTGCAATAATAATAGTGTAGTTGCCCTAAGGCAACCACACTAATAATAAATATGTGCAATAATAATAGTGTAGTTGCCCTAAGGCAACCACACTAATAAATAATATGTGCAACTAGACAATTCCTGCAGAAATTGTGAAGTGTGGTTGCCGCCAACGCAAAGTCAACTTTGTGCTAAACGGAGCGAACAGTTTCTGTAGCATGAGCAGAGACATAGTATGGTATACATGATATAACATCACGGCAACGAGTTCATTTGCAACACACGTATTCAGAGCTAAATTAACCCTTCATCAATACTTGAGATCAGCGATTTACTCACGGTATGCTGTGACGAGTGACGGCGAATCATAAAGCTAACTGGCCACTTCAGAGGGTCTTGGAAAAACGTTATATCTGCACTGCACAACCGCTCCATTTTAAAAAGCAAGACAGGGCTAGGGAGATTAATGTGATTGATTTATGGTTTTACGTTAAGTTCAGCTCATTTTTACCATTCAAATAAAAACATTTAACTGTGCTGCAATTCAGAGTTTAATCTGTTACCTTAGATACGAACTCATAGACACAGGATAGCCTACTACGTGTTAGCCGACCCAAATTTCTGGAGTTAGACCGGACCTGAAGCTGCTGCACACGTGCTGTTGACGGCGTTGTTCCAGTTTTCATTACAGTCTGGCTTGTTTGAGAATTCCTTTATTCAGTAGGTGAGAGCATAAGCTTTCTAACCAGGTATAACAGCACGTCTATTTTTGGTTTTTTAATATCGTTTTTTTAGGTCAACCGAAAGTGCTGTCATTATCGCATTAAAGCCATGCACTCTTTGTTAGCACTAGCATTCTGACGAAACGTCGTCAACGAATTTGCGTAATATCTTGTGAAATACTATTATTATTTAGGAGTTCTGGGTATGCCTAAGCCATATGTTTGTTGATATACCTAGCTGACAGCGTTTTCATTTGTAATTTTAAATTTGGAAAACCGTTTTTATCGTGGTCACTTCCGCATTGCCCTATATGCTTTCTGATTGCTGCTGAGGACGAACAGTGGCTAGCATCACGTGTGCAAAGCCGACCAATGCTGTAACTTCACCGTTCGCATATGAATGACGTCACCTTCTCCATTCATTTCTATGGGGAAAATTGGGCATAAAAATTCATATTTCTCAAAAACCGTGCAGCGAAACTTTCCACAAAGTAATAGCACACGGTTCCCAAATAAGCCGGTCAATTTGACATATGGCACGTGTATGTGGTGCGAAAACTCTGGGAGGAGTAGCGGTCCAAAAAATGGGTGGAATAATAATAAATAAATAAAGAATATGTGCGATAATAGTAGTGTGGTTGCCTTAAAGCAACCACACTAATAATAATAGTGTGCTTGCCTAAGGCAACCACACTAATAACTAGACAATTCCTGCAGAAATTGTGAAGTGTGGTTGCCGCCAACGCAAAGTCGACTTTGTGCTGAACGGAGCGAACAGTTTCTGTAGCATAAGCAGAGACAGAGTATGGTATATATGCTATAATATCACGGCAAGAGTCTATATGCAACACACATATTCAGAGCTAAATTAACCCTTCATCAATACTTGAGATCAGCGATTTACTCACGGTATGCTGTGACCAGTGACGGCGAATCATAAAGGTAGCTGGCCAGTTCAGAGGGTCTTGGGAAAATCTTATATCTACACTGCGCGACCGCACCATTTTAAAAAGCAAGACAGGGCTAGGGAGATGAATTTTATTGATTATTACATGTTAGCCGAGCCGAATTTCCAAGAACGAAAACGAGGCGAGAAATGTGTGTAAAAATAGTTGCATTTCATTTTAAATATAGCCTCTGTGAATAAGTATCGGCTGGTAGCCAGTGGTAGTCAGCTAGCTTCTGTAGCAGCAAGGGGTGAATCAACAACATGCAAGTGGAGTGGTGTACTTTAGCAAAAGCGTTGGGGTGAGAAAGCATTGCTTTCCCTGCTACAACAGGCTGAATGGTCTCATTAGAGCTGCATTAAGCAAAGTTGCCTGTGCGCTGGGATATTAAATGGTGTTACAAAATTAAATTCTATTCATTTTAAATACAGGTTCTGTGAACAAGTATCGCCTGGTAGTCAGTAGTACTAGCTTCTGTTGTAACGAGGTGTACATCAACAGACAAGCGGAGAAGTGTACTGTCGCGTTGGGGTGAGAAAATGTTGCTGTCACTGTTACAAAGAATGCGCAATGCATCTATAATGAGACGAACCTTCCGAATACGATGGGATATAGAACGGCATTACAAAAGTTAAATGTCACATATTATACATAGTTAGAAAGCTTATTCTATCACCTGTTGGATAGATGAAGTGTAGATAAAGGCAGTTTGTACTAAAAACTTACAGAGCACTCAATGCAGTATGTGTGGTATTACAAGCTGACGTCGTTTTCTGGAGTAAGACCGGACCTGAAGCTGCTGCACACGTTTTGTTGACGGCGTTCTTGCACTTTTTAGTAAAGTCTGGCCTGTTCGAAAATTCGTTTATTCAGTAGCTGAGAGCATAAGCTTTCTAACCAGGTATAACAGCACGTCTATTTTTGTTTTTTTAATATCGTTTTTTTAGGTCAACCGACAGCTATGTCATCATGTCATAGAACGTATTCGCTCTTTGTTAGCACTAGCATGCAAATACGCAAAGTCTGGCTTGTTTGAAAATTCGTTTATTCAGTAGCTGAGAGCATAAGCTTTCTAACCAGGTATAACAACACGTCTATTTTTGGTTTTTTAATATCGTTTTTTTAGGTCAACCGAAAGTGCTCTCATTATCGCATTAAAGCCATTCACTGTTTGTTAGCACTAGCATTCTAAGACGCTGCATGTGACGAAACGTCGTCAACGAATTTGCGTAATATCTCGTGAAATACTATTATTATTGAGGACTTCTGGGTATGCCTAAGCCATATGTTTGTTGATATACCTAGCTGACAGCGTTTTCATTTGTAATTTTTCAGTTGGAATACCGTTTTACCCTTCACTTCCGCATTCAGCTATTCCTATCCTGGCAGCTGAGACCGTAGAGCTGACCGCATCACGTGTGCAAAGCCGACCAATGCTGTAACTTCACCGTTCGCATATGAACGACGTCACCTTCTCCATTCATCTCTATGGGGAAAAATTGGGCATAAAAATTCATATTTCTCAAAAACCGTGCAGCGAAACTGTCCACAAAGTAATAGCACACGATTCCCAAAGAAGCCGGTCATTTTGACATATGGCACGTGTATGTGGTGTGAAAACTCTGGGAGGAGTAGCGGTCCAAAAAATGGGTGGAAAAAAGAAATAAAAATAATAATATGTGCGATAATAATAGTGTGCTTGCCTAAGGCAACCACACTAATAATAATATGTGCGATAATAATAGTGTAGTTGCCTGAGGCAACCACACTAACTAGACAATTCCTGCAGAAATTGTGAAGTGTGGTTGTCGCCAACGCAAAGTCGACTTTGTGCTGAACGGAGCGAACAGTTTCTGTAGCATGAGCAGAGACAAAGTATGGTATACATGATATAACATCACGGCAACGAGTTCATTTCCAACACACGTATTCAGAGCTAAATTAACCCTTCATCAATACTTGAGATAAGTGTTTTACTCACGGTATGCTGTGACGAGTGACGGCGAATCACAAAGCTAGCTGGCCAGTTCAGAGGGTCTTGGAAAAACCCTATATCTACACTGCGTGACCGCACCATTTTAAAAAGCAAGACAGGTCTAGGGAGATTAATTTGATTGATTGATAGTTTTACGTTAAGTTCAGCTCATTGTTACCATTCAACTAAAAACATTTAAGTGGGCTGCAATTCAGAGTTTAATCTGTTACCTTAGATACCAACTCATAGACAGAGGATAGTCTATTAGCTGTTAGCCTCAATGCAGTTATAAAGAGACCAAAGTTTCCAACTCGCTGGAATATAAAACGGTACTACAAAAGTAAAATGTGACATATTATACATAGTTAGAAAGCTTATTCTATCACCTGTTGGATCGATGAAGTGTAGATAAAGCCAGTTTGTACTACAAAGTTACAGGACACTCAATGCAGTATGTGTGGTATTACAAGCTGACGTATTTTTCTGGAGTAAGACCGGACCTGAAGCTGCTGCACACGTTTTGTTGACGGCGTTGTTGCACTTTTTAGTAAAGTCTGCCTTGTTTGAAAATTAGTTTATTCAGTAGCTGAGAGCATAAGCTTTCTAACCAGGTATAACAGCACGTCTATTTTAGGTTTTGGAATATCGTTTTTTAGGTCAACCGAAAACTATGTCATCATCTCATAGAACGCATTCGCTCTTTGTTAGCACTAGCATGCAAAGACGCAAAGTCTGGCTTGTTTGAAAATTCGTTTATTCAGTAGCTGAGAGCATAAGCTTTCTAACCAGGTATAACAGCATGTCTATTTTTGGTTTTTTAATATCGTTTTTTTAGGTCAACCGAAAGTGCTCTCATTATCGCATTAAAGCCATTCACTGTTTGTTAGCACTAGCA
Organism: Anguilla anguilla; assembly: GCF_013347855.1. Lineage (NCBI taxonomy): Eukaryota > Metazoa > Chordata > Actinopteri > Anguilliformes > Anguillidae > Anguilla > Anguilla anguilla. The sequence continues at coordinate 30,147,249 of NC_049207.1, forward strand.
TTCTAAGACGCTGCATGTGACGAAACGTTGTCAACGAATTAGCGTAATATCTCGTGAAATACTATTATTATTGAGGACTTCTGGGTATGCCTAAGCCATATGTTTGTTGATATAGCTAGCTTACAGCGTTTTCATTTGTAATTTTTCATTTGGAATACCGTTTTACGCCTTCACTTCCGCATTCAGCTATTCCTATCCTGGCTGCTGAGACCGTAGAGCTGACCGCATCACGTGTGCAAAGCCGACCAATGCTGTAACTTCACCGTTCGCATATGAATGACGTCACCTTCTCCATTCATCTCTATGGGGAAAAATTGGGCATAAAAATTTATATTTCTCAAAAACCGTACAGCGAAACTTTCCACAAAGTAATAGCACACGATGCCCAAAGAAGCCGGTCATTTTGACATATGGCACGTGTATGTGGTGTGAAAACTCTGGGAGGAGTAGCGGTCCAAAAAATGGGTGGAAAGAAAGAAATAAAAATAATAATATGTGCGATAATAGTAGTGTGGTTGCCTTAAAGCAACCACACTAATAATAATAATATGTGCAATAATAATAGTGTGCTTGCCTAAGGCAACCACACTAATAATAATAGTGTGCTTGCCTAAGGCAACCACACTAATAATATGTGCGATAATAGTAGTGTGGTTGCCTTAAAGCAACCACACTAATAATATGTGCAATAATAATAGTGTGTTTGCCTAAGGCAACCACACTAATAATAATAGTGTGCTTGCCTAAGGCAACCACACTAATAAATAATATGTGCAATAATAATAGTGTGTTTGCCTAAGGCAACCACACTAATAATAATATGTGGGATAATAATAGTGTGTTTGCCTAAGGCAACCACACTAATAATAATATGTGGGATAATAATAGTGTGTTTGCCTAAGGCAACCACACTAACAACAACAACAAAAAGTATCCCAATAAAAACAAAAGGGTTCCAGCACATTCACTGCTTGGATCCCTAAATATAGCTGCAAGTTGCAACCATCAATTTCAAGGGTATAAGCCACATAACAACAGTTGGCATGCACAGAGGCTCTATGAAAATGGACACTACCTTTACATATATAAGTTCCAACTGAGATGATTGACTATGCCATCAGCTTAGGGACCTGCCTGACACAACAGTGATTTTTTTTTGGAATATTTTTTATATTTTGACCTCAACCAACCAACATGTGGTTTGATTAGGTTCAGACTTTTTGTGAGAAGCCATGCCCAATGCAAATTCATTAGCTTGTCAATTGGCCATATTTTCACAGAACCACAAGAAAAATGTTTCACTGCTTGGCCCCCTAAAAAGGCAATACACAACATGGTGGCAATGATCATTACTGCTTTCGATAATTATTGTTGTGGTATATGACACACCCTTAATTCTACGGCTTGAAAATTAAGTTGTAATTTGGCATCATTTTTATCAATAGTTTTGTATGCAGATAGGCATTTATGGTGTCTTTCATTTACCCACACTAAGGAGAATATAATGTGTGTTATGTGATGATGTCACAACTTGCATCCTACAACTACCACACAAATACACAAATACACACACACACACACACACACACACACACACACACACAAAAAGTTCCTTTACCTGACTCCTCCACACCAGCCTGGCCATCATTCTGTGGGCCCTAAAAGAGAAGAGAATTTGTGATACTATTTATAAGGGATAATCCACAAAGAGTTATATCATTTTAATGCATGATGTGGAGGCAAAGTACCACCTGAAGCAGAGAGTCAATTATCCCATGATCACTTAAGACAATAGCATTCACTTAATTTTGTTGGATGTTTGCTTTTAAAATAAAAGGTTATTAAGCAAGAGAGGGCCGCGTTTCCACCGCAGGAACTTTACCCCGGAACTAGGAACCTTTTGAGGAACTCAGTGCGTTTTGACCGCAGGAACTAGGGTCTAAATTTAGTTCCGGGGGCTTTATTTTACCCCCAAAAAAGTTCCTGCTCGGGGGCTAGTACTTTCCAAAAGTACCGGAACCTTTGGGGTGGGGCACAAGCGCTGAAAATTTCTGATTGGTCGACTACTTGCAGTGTTATTTGTTTTATTTCAACCGCCATGTTTAAAAATCTGCAGCCGCAAACCGATTTATTTTCATAATAACTTCAAATCAAACTTTGTATGTTATGCGGCGCAGTGTCCTAGTTTTGGTTATAGCCTGCCAACGTCTTGGAATTATAACGTGTGCTCTTCCGTTCTTTTCTTGCTTTAGTATTCGTTTTATAAAATGCTAAGCATTCGTGCTGGGACAGCATATTACGTACCAAAACATTCAAACGGATTAATTCGGTTGCTGAATATTTTCTTCCGGATTTTCTTTGTTAGCCCGTTGTAATTGACTCAAAACGTTTGATACAGTTATGTGAGGTATGCGGTAGTTCTGCGTAATTCACATTGGTGATACAGTAAAAGCAAACTGGAAATCACCTTCCACACTTTTTAGTCAGGGTAAAATAACAGGTTAATTCTAGTAATCGTCCCTTTAGCTTTTTCAGACTGCCGTAATTTTACTCTGCCATTCTTCAATTCCACAAAAAGACCAGGAAGACTATGGACTAATTTATGGTGCATGGTTCGCATCTGGAGGGCACACTTCGCTGCTCGGCTAGCAGTAACTTCGAAGGAAAGCAAACGGTGGCTGTACCACTACTAATTTAAATTTTCACGCAAGTCCGAGTTTTCGTTCTATTCTTGTCATTTTGCGATTAGCCTATATGGAATTGACGATGAGAAAGTAATCAAACAGCAAATTGTTTACAACGTGTGCATGTTTTCTGCTGTTGTTGCCAGTTATATTGGAAATGTAAATGCATTCTGTCGCCTCGGATGTCAAGACATTGTGATGGCCTCTGGGCCATAGCCTGGCCTATGTTGGTGTGTGTCTCTCTCCTTGCTCGTTTGGGAGTGGCCTTCTTGCTCTCTCTCTCTCCTAGCCTTGCCCCTCCCATTTTGAATTGTGCTTGCCCTTGCCTAACTCTCCTCCCCTCTCATTAGCAGATTGGCTTCACCTGGAGAGGAGGCCATAAAGCATGGCTTCACGGCTGGTTCAGGTTCTCTCTACTCCTGCCTGGATGGCAGCTGCCGGGCCTGTTTAGTTTCTCTTTTTGCATTTTTTTGATTATTTAAATTAAAATTATTGTTTAACCAAGTTCTTTACCGTGTGGTCTCCCCTTTTTTATTATAACTTAACAAGCGGTCATAACAAATGTGGGCTCGTCCAACTGTGGACCTAGTTTTTGTAGTTTTGGATTTGACATTGTTTTGTCTAAAACAAATACCCTAGACTTAAATTCTGAGGCATAGTTTTGCAGGGGGCCAGTTGTTGGGAGACACACGGTAATTGTTTTTTGGTTTATGCTTTATTTGGTTAATATTTGGTTAAAAATGTTTTTGTTGTTGCAAATTGAAGAAGTGAAATACAGGGAAGCACCACAGTGATAATCGGTAAGTGCTGTTCACAGCCAATGTGCAATCATGGGGATGAATATTGCCTGTTAGTTATGTCACTGCTAGCTGACTGGAGCTAAAGTCATTTCCCCAGTAGGAATAAGCAACGCTTCCTCATTAGGGGTATTCGTTGGTTTTCTTGTTTTTTTAGATGGTTTGTTGTAAATGGTAAATGGACTGCATTTATATAGCGCTTTTATCCAAAGCGCTTTACAATTGATGCCTCTCATTCGCCAGAGCAGTTAGGGGTTAGGGGTTAGGTGTCTTGCTCAAGGACACTTCGACACGCCCAGGGCGGGGTTTGAACCGGCAACCCTCCGACTGCCAGACAATCGGTCTTACCTCCTGAGCTATGTCGCCCCTTGTTGTTTTTGTGTGTTATCCGTGTGGTTAGAGCAGTTGTCTCAGGGGCACTGCCGTAGCTTGGGTGGAGGCAGCCAGCCTTTCCTGAAGCAAGCGGTATACAGGTGCATAAGTACCCACCACCAGTATGCACATGAAGCCTAGGGTTGAGTTATTTAGTTTTGAGTAGGCAGTTTAGGGGGAAGCTCCTTTTTCTGTTTGTCCTTTATGATTGTTCATTGGGTGGGAAGCACAGCTGGATTATCTTTCTGGTTGCTTTATCTATAAGGTTGTAGTTTAGGAGTTTCTCTTCAGTCATGGAGCTCAAACATGATAATCCTATGGTTGCAGAGTTCATGGTACGGCCTTCACGTAGTACTTTGATGCAGTTTATTAAGGCAGACCTAGTTGATTTGGCAGAACATTTGGGCTGGTCAGGTTTTGAGGACACGCCTAAAAAAGCCTAAATGAGGAAAATTGTTGAGGGCCTAGCAGTGTCTGCAAAGCTTTTAGAAGCTGCTGAGCCTCAAACTGTTTGTTTTGTATCTCCACAATTTCATACAAGTAATCTGTCATTTGAACAGTGTATGGAACTAGAGAAGGAAAGAGCAAAAATTGAGAGGGAGAAGTGGCAGTTTCAATTGGAGCAGGAGAGATTAAAAGTAGACTTGGAGAGAGAGAAGCTTCATAAGGAGACAAAGATTGCTCTAGAAAGGGAGAGATTTAAGGTTGAACAGTTGAAACTGGAGCTGATAAAAGAAGGAAGGGGTAATGAATCTCTTTTGGGTAATGGTATGCCAGGCCAATCTGGTGGTGCGTTTGATGTTGCTGGGAACTTGCGCTTACTCCCAAAGTTTGATGAAAGAGATCCTGACACATTCTTTTCATTATTTGAGCGTGTTGCACAGTCTAGGAGATGGCCTGACGCTGATAAAACACTGATGTTACAATGTGTCTTCATAGGGAAAGCTCAGGAAGCGTATTCTGCCCTCAGCCCTGCTAATAGCATAGATTATGTTAAGGTCAAGGCAGCTGTGTTAAAAGCTTATGAATTAGTTCCTGAGGCGTATAGGCAAAGGTTCCGTAACTGGAAAAGAGGGCACAGACAAACTCATGTTGAATTTGCCCGCTCCATTATAGCCCATTTTGGACGTTAGTGTTCTGCCTCTCAGGTGTACACTTATGAAGACTTGTGTGATCTCATTGTGTTGGAGCAATTCAAAAACTCTGTTCCTGACCACATTGCAACATACATTAATGAGAGTAAGGTAAAGACAGCATCTGCGGCTGCGGTGCTAGCTGATGAGTATGTGTTAACTCATCCAGGTTGTTCAGCAATTCGCCGTTATCATGGTGATGAGGGTCAAAGGGAGAATTTTAATTTCAAACATGGGAAATCTGCCAATACTCAGGAGTCAGTGCAGGTCCACGTCAGAAATGTTCCAGGCACTGATGGGAAATTTGACTCTACTCGAATTTGTCATGTATGTAAAAACAAGGGTCATTGGAAGGGGGAGTGTCCAATAAATAAGGGTGTTCAGAAGTCTGCTCACAATTCTGGTAGTGTCTATGTCAATCTATGGGGCTGGTTGCTCCATCACCTCCATCACCGCCTGTGCCTACATCAGCAACTGTTCCCCTGTTGAAGCCATTGCTTGTGCCATCCCGGGAAGTAGACACAGGTTATACTCCATTTATCACTACTGGCTTTGCCTCCTTGGGTGATAGTGCAGTTAAAAAACCTGTTAAGGTTTTGAGAGACACTGGAGCCTCTCAGAGCTTTATTTTGGAGGGGGTTTTGCCTTTTTCTGCTAGCACTGATACTGGTACTGTAGCTTGGATTTGGGGAATAGAATTGATCCCAATGAGTGTACCCTTACACAAAGTTACCTTAGTCTCAGACCTAGTACAAGGTGAATTCGCCATGGGTGTGCGCCCTTCTCTGCCAATGGAAGGTGTAGATATTATTCTTGGAAATGATCTAGCAGGGGTCAAGGTTTGGAAAGATGTCCTACCACCCTTGGTGGTTACCTCATCTCCGCATTGCTCTGAAAAGCCAGATAAGTGTGCAATGCACTACCCTCAGGTTTTCTCATCTTGTGCTGTGACTCGTGCAATGAGCAAGGCTAACTCAGCTGGTGGGGAGGAGTCTGCACAATCTGGGTCAGTCCAGCTCTCGCCTTCACAGGTCGAGTCAACCTCTGATAAAGGGAAAGAGCAGGTGAAACTTTTTGCCACCCCTTTGCCATCTGTCTCAAGAGAAGAGCTAGTTAAGGAACAGGCAGTAGATCCCACACTTAAACCCCTATTTGAGTCAGTTTGCCCAGAAAGTGAGCTGGGGGGCGTCCCAGCGGGTTACTTCCTTAGAGAAGGTTTGCTCCTTAGGAAGTGGGCCCGTACAACTGACATTGTGCAGGGAGACCAGGTAACCCAAATTGTGGTTCCATCTAAATTCAGGAACCTGGTGCTGAATGTTTCACATGATGGGATTACTGGTCATCTGGGGGTAAAGAAAACATATGACCGTGTGCTGCGTCATTTCTTTTGGCCTCGTTTGAAGCGGGATGTGTCAGCTTATTGTAAGGTGTGTCACACCTGTCAGCTTACTGGGAAGCCTAATCAGAAAATGGAGCCAGCGCCCTTGTATCCTATTCCAGTGGTGGAAAAGCCTTATGAGTACTTCCTTGTTGACTGTGTAGGCCCGCTGCCTAAAAGTAAGGCTGGGAATAGTTACTTGTTGACCCATAATGTGTAAAAGTACGCGGTACCCAGCTGCATTTCCACTGCGCTCTATTAAGGCTAAGGTAATAGAGGTAGGGGGTGCCAAATTTGTGACAAAGTTGGATCTTCTCAAGGGTTACTGGCAAGTGCCTCTAACGGCAAGAGCAAGGGAGATATCTGCATTTATTACCTCCAGTGGGCTGTTCTCATATTCTGTTATGCCTTTCGGTTTGCGGAATGCTCCGGCCACATTTCAGCGACTAATGAACAAAGTTTTGTCTGGTTTAACAGGTTGTGCGGCGTACTTGGACGATGTAGTCCTGTACAGTGACACCTGGGTAGATCATGTCCACCGTCTGGAAGCTCTGCTTGACCAGTTAGTACATGCCAATCTGACTGTCAACTTGGCAAAGTGTGAGTTTGCCAAGGCGACAGTCACTTACCTTGGCAGAGTGGTGGGCCAGGGGGTCGTGCGTCCTGTACAGGCCAAAGTAGATGCTATTGATAAGTACCCAGCACCGACCAGTAAGAAAGAGCTGATGCGGTTTTTGGGATTAGTGGGCTATTATCTGAGTTTTTGTAGCTGTGAAAGACTTGCTTTGTAACACTACTGTGCTTACAGCTCCAAACTTTGACAAGCCCTTTAAAATCCAAGTAGATGCTAGTGGGGTTGGTGCAGGAGCGGTTCTGCTGCAGGAGGGGGAACAGGGGGTTGAACATCCTGTATGCTTCTTCTCCCGAAAATTTGGTAGACATCAGTTGAACTATTCAGTAGTGGAGAAGGAGACACTTGCATTAATTTGGTCCCTACAGTATTTTGAAGTGTATGTTGGGGCTGGATCTGTGCCAGTCACAATATATACAGATCATAACCCACTCACTTTCCTTTCCAGTATGCAGAACAGCAACCAGCGGCTGATGCGCTGGCTGTTGTTTTTGCAGCCTTATCACTTTGACGTTTGTCATATCAAGGGCCGGGACAATGTAATGGCAGACGCCCTGTCTCGCGCCCTTGCCTAATGCCAACGAAGACCACGGTGGGTCTCCGTTTTTTTATGGGGGGGGGGTGTGATGGCCTCTGGGCCATAGCCTGGCCTATGTTGGTGTGTGTGTGTGTGTGTGTTGGTGTGAAAGTGAATGTTCGCATAAAAACATAATGAATGTGTTTGAGAGGATATATAAAACAGTTACAATCTGACTATTGGCCTGTTATATCCTATTTGTTGCATAACAACAGTCCAAGTTCAACTACCAACGACAGTTTTGCTTGGCAACGGTAAAATATGCCCAAACGGCTGCAGAAGAATATTTCAATTCCAGGTGATTAAATCGATAAAAATCAATAAATACAAAAGTAACCATATATA